>NC_082661.1:62725000-63025000 GCF_025265405.1 Mesoplodon densirostris
GGCAGTATAGCATGATGTTTAAGAGTGTGGGTTGGAATCTTAGTTGACCTCACTATAGGACCCTGCCTTGGTCACATTACTTTCTATACCTTACTTTTGTCATCTGTAAAACGGGGTTGCTAAACATACTTAGTTTATAAGGTTGTTGGGAACATTCTATGAGATAAATTGCAAAAGTGCTTTTAGGAAAGTAACTGAGACATAATAAGAAAGCTTTCAACAAGTAGTAGCTATTGCTATGATACAGAAACTGAGAAACAGAGAAGTTAATTAATTTGCCTACCATCTCACAGGTAATTACTGACAGGCTTGGATTAGAACCCCGGTCTTTCACTTTCTAGTCCAGGAGTCTCTCCTCGACATGACATTTCATTCTATCTTGAACTAGTTTATGTTGTTTTAATTTTTTATCAGAACAAAACAGAAATGAAGGTAAGCTTTTTTTCTCATTTCGCAGAGCCATGGTTCACAACTTAGGAAATGAATGCGATTAATTCCTACTTTATCTCCAGTTCCCTAAAATTCTTTGAAGCTACCTCCAAAGGTCACTGTGCCTTCACTCTCTAGCCTTGTGGCTTAGACCATCTAGAAGCTGACTCTACTGCAGCCCAGCCCTATCAAGGGAGAAAATCCAGAGTTTCAGGGACAAAATAAGACGAGAAGCCTTCTACTGTGGGTGGGTTTGGTGTGAGCTGTCTTTATGATGTAAGGTACTTTTATCTATGACAGAGTAGTGAGCTTCACAATTTAGGTTTGCTAATCCATATATTACAGAAACTTGTGCGCAATAATTTTGCCCTTTTCAGCCTCAGATTTTCATGTGGGTGGGCTGAACTTTAGAGAATCTAGGGGAAAATTAAAAATATATATTGATGTTAATTCTTATCAACAGTTTAATCAAGAATTCTAATTGAGTTAATCTAGAGATTTAAAAAAATAAGGGAACCAGAATTCTATCAAGGAAGTGGATATTTTTTCAGCAAAAGTCACCTCTTAATCATGGAGCAAGTAGAGTACAGGATTTAAAAGCCAAATGTAAAATTTTGGGGCCCTTATCTGCTGTTTTGGATTATTTATCCATTTGCTCCAGATATCAATGTGGATAATTGAGAATTGACTCTGATTAACTTGCATTTTTTTTAGTGCCTGTTTATGGATCTTTGTAGTCACCCTTGTGGGAGGGAGGTGCAAATCAAGAGATAAGGTCCATTAATTTACTTCTAATTTTGCAAAAAGTCCAAGCCTGCACGTACTTAGTCATTTGAGGACAGCTTTATCAGCAGTTTAAAAATGATATTATGCAGACTAAGTATGTAAATGGCCAGAAGACAGAGTTTTGGAATAAGGGAACTTAGGGTTTGTCATCTTTATCTACCATTCAGTGCCAAATTCCCTCCCTAACTTGCCTGAAAAGTGCCTTGAATTTGGGCTTCCAGACCTTGACAAATGGAGAACTTCCCATCTCTTGGATCGGCCCAGGTGATCTATGGGTTGGCTTAAGAAGTTCTTCCGTGTATTGAGAAGAATCTCACCTCTTTCTAATTTATACCCATTAAATAAGATTATGAATTCAAAGATCTTGGTCCTTTGTTGGAAAGTGGTAATTCCTTAGTAAATATTAATTATTATTAGCATTACTATTTTCATCTTGCAACTAGTACAAGAAGGGTAGTGTTATGTAAATTAAAAAACATTTGTATTGTTTATTCCCGAAAGGTATGGTTAAAGCTGCCTAATTAAGTCAGTGCGGATCTGATAAAGCCGAGACCTATTTGATTTAGATGAGCTGAGTTTTGGTGGTTACCATGATGCTAATAGTTCAGAGCTGAACTCTGTCTCTGGACACAGAGATGTGAGTTTTAATCCAGATGTTTCAGCTAGAGAAACAGAACCAGTAGGAGATATACATTAGACAATTCATTGCAAGGAATTGTCTTACGTGATTGTGGGGGGCTGGCTAGGCAAATCCAAAAATTTCAAGGTGGGCCCACTGGGAAGGGCAGGCTGGCACTCTCAGGCGTGAGCTGATGCCGCAGTCACAGGTGGAACTTCTTCCTCGGGGGGTATGAGCTCTGTTCTTCACACCTTTCAACTGATAGAATCAGGCCTACCATGCCTATCTAGGGCAATCTCCTTTAAAGTCAACTGATTATGGCCTTTACTCCCATCTGCAGAATACCTTCCCAGGGCCAACTAAATTAGTGTTTGATTGGATTACTGGGGGTTAGAGTCTAACCAGATGAATACAGAAAACTGACTGTCACACCAGGCTCCATGTTTGACTCCATACGACCTTGAGGGAGCTGTTGAACTCCTCTGTGCTTAATTTTTCTCATCATAACAGTTGGAGTTTAATGAATTATAAGAAGATAGACATTTAAATTGACCTTTGATTATGCTTAAAATAATCTCTAGGATCTGATTGGTTTCTTGCTTCAGGTTGTTTTGTATCACTGAACTTCAGTTTCCTCATCCATAAAATGGGGAGAACAATGCTATCTACCCATCAGTGTTGTTGTAAGGAGTGAAAGGGAGATTGAATTTCAAATTACTGGCAAATTATAATTACAGTCAACACTTAGGGAACCTTTACTCTGGGCAGATGTTGTTAAATACATTACCTGTATTAGCTCATTGAAGAGCCACTATTACTCATAGTAACATTAATAACTATAAATATCAATATAATCATTTTAGTGGAGAAAATTTACTAAAACCTCAATGGGCCAGGAGCAAGAAGGGTGGGATTCTGAGACACTTCAGCATTTTCAAAGGGATCAGTGGGATGGATGATGGAGAACATATATTTATATATATAATTATAAATTTATAATAAATTATAATTTATTTATTATCTCTTTATCTATCTATATTTAGTGTATACTTTATTTTTTACATCAATCTATTCCCTTTTTTAAGCCACTTTATTGAGGTTAATTGACATATAAAGAGCTGTACATAATTAATTTATATGATTTGATGAGTTTGGAGGAAAGGATACACCCATGAAACCATCACCACAATCTATGCCATAAACATGTCTGTCACTTGCAAAAGTTTTCTCCTGCCCTCTTTATTTTTTGTTATTATTATTTTTTGGGGGAGATAAGAACACTTAACATAAGATCTACCTTCTTAGCAAACTTTTAAGTATACAATTCAGTATTGTTAATTGCAGGCACTGTGCTGATCTCTAGGGCTTATTCATGTTGCATAGCTGAAACCTAGGACCCCTTGAGAATGAGGTTTATTTTTAAGTTATTTTTTATGCTACAGAAGGCCTTATTGAACAACAAAGGGCTAAAGTGATACTCATTCTCTCTGGAACTAACATAATGGAAATAAAATTATTTTGACTTTATTGACCTTATGAATATATTTTTTCAAGCTGAGAAACTCCCCATGGTTCTTTGTAGGCATTTTCTTTGTAACTGAAAAGCATGGCTCCCTTTAGCTGACCACATCTTCTGCTGAAGACCATGTCTTCTGCCTTCTCTAAAGGAGTAATCCACAAACTTGAAACTAACAAAGCCATATGTAAGAATTGACTAAAACAGTTGAATCATGTTTATGTCAAGAAAAAAGAAATTGGGGAAAATGAAACAACTCATAAAGGCTGTTTAACAACAGATTGGCTGCTCTGTATAAAATCTTTTTTTCTTTTGCATTTACTCATAACCTTTCTTATTACAGGCTATTCCCTCTTACATACCTACTTATTTTCAGTTTCAATTTGCACAGTTTTCTTCAATATACAAACATTACGTTCTGGAAATGTGCATGGCAGGATGTGGCAGTTTAATCTCTGTAAAGTGTCACTGGAATCAACACAACAAGTGGTCTATGGATACTCTTTTAAGAGCAGTAGATACATGTTTGTTACCCATTACTGCCATATTTCCGAGAGATTGTTCTGGGGAGCACAAGTTCCATGGGATGCCAATAAATAGGTGCTACACACAAAATTCTATCCATGATAAGGTAAGTTTGGGAAAGGCTGATTTTCATAAATTATGCAATACCTCATCTAGCTTTTCATATGTGGATTTGTCATGAATCTCTAAGATGGAGAGAAAGTATTCAATGATTCCCCAATTAAGTTGATCATGCCCATCCTTTTTGTTTGTTTTCTTCCCTCAAGGGATGATGCTCTGCAGGATATACTTGCAGAAATAATAGTATAGCCATTAGGTCAATGACTATACATATCCAGATTGGCTGCCTCAGATATGCAGATCTCAATTTTTGCCCATGTGTCTTATGTCTAAAGATAACAGCAAGAGTGAAAGTTGTCAGAATAACATTTGGTTTAAAGCCATTTAAAACGCTTAGACTCAATCTTATATTGAAAATTCTTTTAAACTCTTTTCATTTTTCCCTTTCATTGAATTCGACAGCTTATTAAGTGGATTGAAGAATATACACACATACATACATGTATGTAAAATCATATTTTTTACATATACATAGTTACATATTAATGAATTTCCCTTCTAGATTGGCGATTCCTTGAGGACAGAATTCATGTACTATTTTCCTCCATTTCTTCTATTTTCCTGGTAACTGGTACAACGCTCAGCACCCAGAAGAAGCTGAATAAATAATTTTCCAGTAGGAAGATGAATTGCGCCAGTACCAACACACACACCCCCCTCCGAATAATACTTTTATCAGTTTTTTGGTTTTTTTCCAGAGGGAACAGTGCTTCTTACTTGCATTTTAAAACTTACCTGGATATCTTTATTAATCCCCCCTGGGTTCCACATTTCACAAGATTTTTGTCTACTCAACTGCATTTATTACATAACAATGAACTTGTTTTCCCATTGTTTGCTGTTGAAAGATAGAGCTTCTGATTGCAGGAGATAAGCACTGCTATCACACTGTTTGTAAATTCCTGCTTAAAGCAAAGAAACTTGATATTTTAGTTAATCTTGGCAACTGTATTTTTGGGGAAACATGATATTTTAGGAACTTTGGGCCTTGGAGGCCCCCATTACCACTTTTAGGAATATTTAAAGGGGACAAAAGTACAAGAGGTGTCACTGACATGATAATTTGGGCAAAATGCCAAGAAACACAATCGGTTCACCAAGGAGGGAAGTGTTTATCAAATAAGACATTTGGATATAATAGAAACATAGTAGGAAATGAATGCAAGATGATCATATGGATTCATTGTTCACTTGCAGGGCTGTGGGGTAGCTAAATGCCCAGGCATTGAGAAATACAGAAGGATTTTTGATATGATTATTAAGATTCTTAAAGTATGAGTATTAATCATAGTTTGGCATCATTTTTCTTCCTCTGGGAAAACTTCCCTGCCAGTGTAAGCAAGTCAATGAATAATGACTCAATATGCAGCTATTTGCATCACCCATGACTTCTCCAGAATGCATCTCACGTGCACGGGGGAGGAGGTGGGGGGGTCTGGGTATGCTTTGTATTCAAGGTAACAATCCAGTTTTCTCCATCAACATCCAGTTAACCAGGCCTGCATTTTCTGGCTTGTAGAATAACCACAGCTATTGTTTCTTGTGCTGAGTCATCTCCTGATCACCTATTTCTGGTCCCAGTAGGAAGGAAACTGGGAAAGAGAGAGAAGTGAATCTGGTCATCATTATAACTATTGTTATCATTATTATTTACCACCAGCTTTGGCAAAAAATGAAACAACTCAAGTTATTAACTACGGTTTGGTCTTATCGTTAGCCTTTCTTTTCTCCACACTAATGAAACCATCCATAACTTTGAATAATTAAGAAACATCTATTATGTACTTGTAGGCAAATAGGGGGAGGGCAGAGAGCTTTTCTTGGATCTGCTTCTTCTCCCTTGCATTTAGCTCAAAATAATCCTTATGTGTAAGGGTCATATTTGGGGGTTGCAGATTCTGTTACCCTTCAAATGTAACTCCCAAAAAACTAAAGGAACCCAACCATTAACTCTGTCTTCCATGAACTAAGAGAGTTGTGATTGGATGCCATACCTGCCAATCAATCTTCCCAGAAGAGGTTATAAAAAGGTGTCAAACAACCCTACCACATTGCCACACACCCATATTCTTTGTGGCAGACTCCTGCTTGTGGGTAGAGAAACTTAGTCATTGCACCCATCCCACAAAGAAAATAAAATTGAGGAAGTCCTCCTAATATGAGAGAGAGAGTGTGTGAATCAAAGAGAGAAACTTCACACACACATGTGGTAATATGTGAAAGTCAGATGATGTTTTTGTTTTTGATATCATTTTATTAATAAAGGAAATAATGGGTAGGAGAATAACCCTCTGTCTGGTCACACATTTCTGACTCTTGGAGTCTTAAATTTTTATCTTATTGCTAGTTTTAACCCAACCCTGAATTAAGCTTAGCTAGAGGAGAGCCACTTCTTTATTTTTTATTTTTATTTATTTATTTATTTATTTTTTTGCTGTACACGGGCCTCTCACTGTTGTGGCCTCTTCCATTGTGGAGCACAGGCTCCAGACATGCAGGTTCAGCGGCCATGGCTCACGGGCCCAGCCGCTCCGCGACACATGGGATATTCCCGGGACGGGGCGCGAACCCGTGTCCACTGCATCGGCAGGCGGACTCTCAACCACTGCGCCACCAGGGAAGCCCCTATTTTTTTAATTTAAATTTTTATTGAAGTATAGTTGCTGAACAATATTATATAAGTTACAGGTGTACAATATAGTGTGATTCACAATGTTTAAAGGATAGACTTTTTATAGTTATTGTAAAATATTGGCTATATTCCCCATGTTGTACAATATATTCTTGTAGCTTATTTTACACCAAATAGTTTGTACCTCTTACTCCTCTACCCCTATATTTCTCCTCCCTCCTTCCCTCTCCCCACTGCTTCTTTTTTGTTGTATTTACTGATTCATTGTATTTTTTTAGATTCCACATATAAGTGATATCATGCAGTGTTTGTCTTTCTCTATCTGACTTATTTCACTTGTCATAATGCCCTCCAAGTCCATCCATGTTGCTGCAAATGGCAAAAATTTCATTCTTTTTTATGGCTGGAGAGCCATTTCTGATTTTGGCCAGGTCCTATTACAATTTTGTTGACATCTGTACCCCAGTGTCCAGTACAAAGCCTGTGGCATTGTGGGCATTTATTTAATCAATAAATATGTATTGAGCACCTACTGTGTTGTTTGTTAATGAATGAATGAAAGAATGAATGAATGAAATCTGTTGTCACCTATAATCTGTTTGAAGTTGGCACCTTGTCTGGTTAAGCCTATATGGGAGGCAGCATAAAGGTCTTGTTTGAATGTGTTTCCAGAAGCATTCTATATGCCTGGCTTAATAGCTGATGTAGGAGAAGAAAACCTTTTCCCTCTATCCTTCTAGTTTCTCTGACTGGTCTAATAACTCAAACAAATTTAATTTGCCACCTACAGGAGCCCCACAAAGACATGAGAGGCTTCCAGCAGTCAGGTAATTGAGGCTTGTATACCATCCTGAGCTAAGGAGAGAAGGACAGGGGTCTGGGGTCTCAAAAAGGAGGAAAACGAATCACAGGAAGATTTGAAGTTTGGTGAACCAATGTTTTACATGCCATGGAGATGAGTCTTTTCTGATATAAAAAGTTATATTTGGTATTAGCTCTCTTCCTGGTATAGGCCCTCAATCTAAATTCTTTTAGTCAGTTAAGAAAGAGGTTAAAAAACAAACAAACAAGGCTTCACTGGTGGTGCAGTGGTTAAGAATCCGCCTGCCAATGCAGGGGACATGGGTTCGAGCCCTGGTCCGGGAAGATCCCACATGCTGCGGAGCAACTAAGCCTGTGAGCCACAACTATCAAGCCTGTGTGCCACAACTACTGAAGCCTGCATACCTAGAGCCTGTGCTCCACAACAAGAGAAGCCACCGCAATGAGAAGCCTGTGCACTGCAATGAAGAGCAGCCCCTGCTCACCGCAACCAGAGAAAAGCTTGCGCGCAGCAATGAAAACCCAACACAGCCAAAAATAAACTAAATTTAAAAAAAAAATTAAAAACAAACAAACAAAAACTATTCTGCAGCCTGCTAAGCCTTGAATGCCTCCAGGTCAAAACAATCCACATGCAAATGTGGTACATTTTGGTGTGGCTACTCTGCTTCCCCTCACTGAGTAACATAGACCAGTTAGTCAATCTCTTGGTTTTCTCATTTATAAGACGTGTATAAGTTTTTACCATATAGTTTTGTTTACCATATAGTTTTGTACGGATTAAACATGATAATACACCTGAATCACTTAGAAACACATGGAGTACATATTAAATCTCATTAAGTGTTAACTATTTGTTAACAGGCTGATTCTGTACCCCAAAAAGATATGGCCAAGGCCTAACCCCTAATACCCGTTTAAGTGACCTTATTTGGAAATAAGATCTTTGCAAATGTAGTTAAAGATCTCAAGATGGACTCCTGGATTTAGGGTAGGTCTTAAATCCAATGACTGGTGTTCCCGTGAGAGAAAGGAGCAGGGGGTTTGAGACACAGAGGGGAAGACCACGGGAAAACCATGTGAAGACAGAGGCGGAGCTTTCAGGGGTGTGTCTATAGACCAAGGAGCACCAAGGATTTCCAGCAGCCTCTAGAAGCTGGAGAAAGGCATGGAATGGATTCTCCACCAGAGTCTTCAGAAGGAACCAACCCTGATGAAACTGTGATTTTGGACTTCTGGCCTCTCCAACTGTGAGTGAATAAATTTGTTTACCCTGTTTGTGGTAATATGTTACAGCAGCCACAGGAAGCCAATACACTCTTCTAACCATAAGGGGAAGAATCATACTTTCATTGTTATTTTTTTGCCTTCACTACAGCACCTAGTAGACGCCCCAGTTAATAGGCTGGGCTGTTTCACAGTCTAAAGTAGGAAAAGAACTTTCAAGCTAGAAGAGATCTTGGTATCCCTCCACTCCAGTCTTCTCATTATCTGCCCAGGAAGGTAATGGGGCTCCCCCAGGGATGCACAGAGTGGTGACCCAGCAGTTGAAGGGCCCAAAGTGGATAAAAGGCCTCTGAGGAGTCAGCTGGTCCCTTCTGGGTGCTGCCCACACCATGCCGCTCTCCCTAGGAGAGATGTGCCTGGTCCGCGTGGCGGAGCCCAGCTACACGGCTGTCTCACAACTGCCTGAGGTGAGCAGGGATACATCACTTGTTCATTCCACACACAAGTAAAATTCCTGCTGAAGAAACACAGCAAGCATGTATTTACCCCTTTGCAATGTCATCTTCCAACAACATAGTACCCAGGTTGGAATCATGATCAAAGAAAAACTAGTTTCTCCAGACAAAAATTCTTAGCATGAAATGGATATTAGATGGCTTTCTGATTCCTGCCCAGAGGAAGCAGTTTTCCACCCTGTGACTTTTCCGTGGCTATTTCTGGCTGCTTGTCAGAAAGAAGCTGTTAATTGCCTTTTAAATATCTTCTCACTAGTGAGTGAGTCCTAACTGCTCTTAATTTCTCTCTGGCTGTTGTCCTTGACCTACCATTTGGCATTTCTGATGATCTCAGGCAGAAATCATCAATCTATAAATGGACATCCCTACAGAAGGCGATTGCAAAGCTGGGATAGAATTGCTCTGGCTGGAATCTACAGATGGAAAAGAAGAGATGTTCTCTGCCACGTGGGTCAAGATCACTGTGTGTATGTCTGGAAGCAGAGGATCACAAGCATTATAATGAATTCCCAGGGCAGTCTGTGAAGTTGATCCCTTCTCTTGTCCTATAAGCTCCAAAAATAGCTGCGCCGGATCACCACTTACTGTGTGACCTTCAGAAAATTTCTTAACCTCTCTGTGCTTCAGCAGGGTTTTCTCATATATAAAACATGGATAATAATAGTCCCAACCTAATAAGGTTTCTATGAAAACCTTACAATGATTCATATTAGACACATAACAGTGTCTGGCACATAACAGTTGCTCAATTAAGATTATCCATCAGGGGCTTCCCTGGTGGCGCGGTGGTTGAGAGTCCGCCTGCCGATGCAGGGGACGCGGGTTCGTGCCCCGGTCTGGGAGGATCCCACATGCCGCAGAGCGGCTGGGCCCATGAGCCATGGCCGCTGAGCCTGCGCGTCCGGAGCCTGTGCTCCGCAATGGGAGAGGCCACAACAGTGAGAGGCCTGCATACCACAAAAAAAAAAAAAAAAAAAAAAGATTATCCATCAGTATCATCCTTGCTTTTAATCCTAGAATTTTTTTTTTTGTCACCCACTCTCATATCCCTTTGGTTCCCAAGTTCAAGTTCTGCTGATGCTATTTTTTTTTTATTGTTGGTTCACATCACATCCCTCCTTCCTTTCTTTCTTTCTTTCTCTCTTTCTTCCTTCCTTCCTTCCTTCCTTTCTTCCTTCTTTCCTTCTTTCTTTTTTATTTATTTTTGGCTGCGTTGGGTGTTCATTGCTGTGCACAGGTCTTCTCTAGTTGGGGGAAGTGGGGACTACTCTTCCTTATGATGCGTAGGCTTCTCATTGCAGTGGCTTCTCTTGTTGCAGAGCACAGGCCCTAGGCCTGCGGGCTCAGTAGTTGTGGCTCACGGGCTCTAGAGTGCAGGTTCAGTAGTTGTGGCACACGGGCTTAGTTGCTCCATGGCTTGTGGGATCTTTCCAGACCAGGGATCCAACCCATGTCCCCTGCATTGGCAGGTGGATTCTTAACCACTGTGCCACAAGGGAAGTCCACATCCCTCCATTCTTAATCTGTTTTTTTTTAAATGGCTTTACTGTCTATTTTATGCATACCATAAAATTCACCCACCTTAAGTATACAACCCCAAATTTTTAAAACTATACTTACAGAGTTGTATAACCAACACCACAATCCAGTTTTAGAACATTTCCATCACCCCAAATAAGACCCATTTGTACACTCTCAATTGCTGCTTCTAGCCCCAGGCAACCACTAATCTACTTTCTGTCTCTAGAAATTTACTTTTTCCTGGACATTTTCTATAAATGAAGTCATATAATATGTGGTCTTTTGTATCTGGCTTCTTTCACCTAACAGAGTATTTTTGAGGTTCATTCATGTTGTAGTATGTATCAGTACTTCATTCCTTTCTGTTGTCAAATAGCATTCCATTGTATGAATCCATTTTATGGCTATACCGTGATTTGTTTATTCATTCACCAGTTATAGACATTTGGATCATTTCTACTTTTTGGCTATTATAAATAATGCTGCTCTGAACATTTGTGTATAAATCTTTGTGTATAAATGTATATGTTTTCAAATAGATGCATATAAGTAGAATTACTGGGTCATATGGTAATTTTATGTTTAACATTTTGAGAAACTGCCAAACTGTTTTCCAAAGTGGCTACACCATTTTATATTTCCATTAGCAAAGTATGAGGGTTCTGATATATCTCTACATTCTCTCCAACATTTGTGATTTTCTTTTTGACTATACTCATCCTAGTGAGTATGATTTGTAATTCCCTAGTAACTAATGATGTTGAACATTGTTTTCATGTGCTTATTGGCTGTTCACACATCTTCTTTGGAGAAGTGTGTACAGAGTATTTTGCCCATTTTCAAATGTGTTATTAGTCTTTTTATTGTTGAGTTGTAAGCGTTATTTACGTATTTGGGATACAAGTCTTTTATTGGACATATGATTTTAAAATATTTTCTCCATGTTTATGGGTTGTCTTTTCACTTTTTCAATGACGTCTTTTGAAGCACAAAAATTTGTAATCTGATGAGGTGCCAATTATTGATTTTCTTTTTATGGGATGTACTTTTGGTGTCATACATAAGAAATCTTTGCCTAACCCAAAGTCTATGTTATCTTCTAAAAGTTTCCTTGTTTTAGCTTTTACATTTAGGTCTATGATTCATTTTGAGTTCATTATTATGTTTGGTATGATATAAGGGTTCATATTCATTCTTTTGTTTGAGAATATCCAGTTACCCCAGCACCATTTGTTGAAGACTTTCTTCTATTGAATTGTCTTGGCATCTTCATTTAAAATCTATTGACAGTGAATGTAAAGATTTATTTCTGTACTTTCAGTTCTAGTCCATTGATCTATATGTCTATCCTTATATCAGGACCATACTGTCTTTATTACTGTAGCTTTGAGGTACATTTTGAAATCAGGTTCTTTTCTGTTCTTACCTGAATGACTAGACCATTCTCCTAATTGGTCTCCTGCCTCGACTCTTTGCCTTTTACAGTCCATTCTCTATACAACATTCAGAGAGATCTTTCTAAAATCCAGATCTGGTTTCATTTGCCCCAGGCTTGATAAAAAGTTATTTATTAAGCAATGTGGCCCCTGCCTATCCATTCATCTTTGTCTCTTCACACCCTCACTCATATTCAAAGCCGTATGCTTTTAACACCTTCAAGCACCAGAGCCTAGCACACTGGCAAGCACAGTACCTGGCAAAAGTAGATATCCATTATATAGGATGAACTAACCAGGAACACAGCTGGTCATTGCCTGGCCACCATTTTATCTTTCTTTGTTAACTGGTTAACTGTTCCCAGAAGGTTTTCCCTGACCAAATCCTCCTCTGTTGCCATGTACTTTTGGTACCCTAGAAATACTTTTACCATACCCTTTACCATATTACATTATAATTATTGGTTTACATGTATATACCTCCTAGATTGTAAGACCTTCAGTATTGGTCTTCAGGGTGCCTGATACCCAGTAACATTGTCGAATGGATGGGTAGGTAAATGTATGTTTTGAAATTTATTTTTTAGATTTTTTCAGGAAGAGCCTACTTAGCCAAGGATACTTCATAAGATTCCTGGAGTCTGGATCCATGGTTGTTTGCAGTGAAATTGTTCCCCAGCCTTAGGCAATAAGGGCAGAGTCAGTTGCCTTTGGACTATTCTTGAGCCCATCACTCCCCACCCTTAGTTTTACATCTTTCCCTGTTACATCTTTCCCTCACATACTATTGTGAGATGGTTCTGGGCCAATAAACAGTGGGCTAGAAACAAGAAGAGGGAAAAAATTAAACAAGAAAAACTCTTGGCATAATGATAAAGCTCAGTTTGAATAATGCTTAAGGATAAGTTGCTGAACCTTCTGTCCTAATACAAATCCAATATATATCCTTGGAGACACATTTCTTTTTTCTTATTTTCTTAAAAACGCCCTTAGGAAAACCTTCCTGTCAACTATTAGGGAATAGCTTTCTAAGTTTGCTTTCTACTTTTGGTGTCTATTTTTTTCCATCTGGATAGCTATTATCTTTCTTTCATGTCACCTTCTAGGGTTCTATCTATCATACACATAAATGACTCCAGATTTCTCAGGAAGCCTGGATTCTCCACAGACTCTCAGTAATTTTCACTTCATTATGTTACTGATGAGGCTAACCCAAGGAAGAATAATTTGACTGTCGGACGCCAGACTCTGAATGAAACCACTCCACTTTTTAGAGGTGTCAGTTGATCTTACTGTCAAACAAGGCATCCTTCTAGCATTTTCTAGACTGTATGTAGCCATGGTCATCCCTTCTCTTCCTCAAAGGCCAGCAGAGAACATGTGCAGAACAAATTAACTAACCCCACCCTGTTGTTTTCGGCTCACTTGGCTAGTTTGGGAGTATTATGAGTTTTATTTAAAAAGGCAGAAATATTTTTTAAAGTGGTTTTTCTTCCCATCCCTTCACTCTCCATTTTAAATTCTCTGTTCTAACAAAAATAGGCAAAGGATTTAAACTATAAATTATTAAGAGTCTAAGAGTGCCTTAGAACTCCTAATCTCAAATGATCTCTCTTGCTTCTCCCTTAATATGCTTCTTTAGATCAAGGTCACAAAGCCAAATATCTCCAGGGGTGTATGGACACATGAAACTAGCCAGGTGGGGACTGTGGTGAGGTGGAGAGTTCATGCCCCATACAAACAAGAGAGCCCCACAGAGCTCTAAACAAATTCCTCCTGGCACTATTCCCACTTACACTATTTCTAAATCCACTACTATTTCTAAAAAATATGAAGGTCAATTTTTTTAAATGTCCGATGTTTTCATATTAAAATTCTTTATGTTGGTAAACAATTCAAAATTTAGAAAAACAATGTGCAGATACAACGAAACACTTCTGTAGGCCACTAGCTGATGAATTCTTGTACAGAAACCCTTAACGTACAAAAATGTCCTGTGAATCCAAAGTTTGTTTTAGCTCATTCGTTTAATATATTCAACAAATATTATGAGCACCTTTTCGTGCTAAGCTGTGTGCTAAGTAATAGGGACTCAGTATTGGATAAGAGAGACCCCAATGGGCTCATGGAACTGGTGTTTTTAGTCAGGTGTTTGAGACCTGAAGCCCCTTTGTGATGGTCAGTTGGCTTACAACTGATAGTGAGTTCCCCTTGGGCCTTAGACTCGTGATAGTCTTGAACTTTTTTATGTTCTTTACACTGCAGAATAGTTTTGTGTGGTCACAACTTTCTAGTCAAACATCATCCATCATATTGTAATATACCGTAATTCTAAAAACACTTCATTATTAATTTAACACATACTTATTCATTTAACTTATTCAAGAAATATTTACTGGGCATCCATTATGAATGAGGCTCTGGGCAAATAAATGAGAATTTGGTGATGGATGGAATAGGCAGCTTATATATCATTGAAAGCCTTCCATATAAGGGCCTGGACCCTGAGCATATGGTACAAGGAAGAGCTGCCATTGAATCCACACCCATAGCTTAGGAGCAAAGAAGGAATTGGTCAGCTCTCACCTCCAAGGTGTTCAAGGCACCAGGGCAGAAGGAGGTGGCTTGCAGAGTGAAGATCTGTAGAGTGAGGAGCATATCATTGTTGTCAC
Source organism: Mesoplodon densirostris (assembly GCF_025265405.1). Lineage (NCBI taxonomy): Eukaryota > Metazoa > Chordata > Mammalia > Artiodactyla > Ziphiidae > Mesoplodon > Mesoplodon densirostris. Next base: position 62,739,821 of record NC_082661.1, read on the forward strand.
TTTTTTCCCTTCCAATGGAAACCAAGGTCCTGCCCTTCTCGCCCTCCCTTTCAGGAGAAAAACAGGTGTGATGGAGAGAGGCAGCTTCCAGAGAGAACACACGAAACCTAAGGAGGGAGGAGAGGCCCTTCGCCATTCTTACAGGCCTCTGTACTATCCCGAATGGAGGATGTCTATGACTTCATTGTAATTACTCTCTTTCCTGTTGACTCTAATTGTCGTGAAGTAGAGACCATTTCTACCTTGTCTAAGAATGGATCTCCAGCACCAGGCCCGGAGTCTTCCACATAATAGGTGCACAATAAATATGTGAACCTGTTGCACAATAAATAAATGTGTGCACCTATTGACTGAGGAAGGAGAGAGTTTCTCCAGGGTCACATTTGAAGAGGGGAAAAATGGTAGGTAGTAAATGGTAGGTGAATTCCTGCAAGACAGAGGTAGACAGGAAGAGGATCTTGGAGGGTCAATGGCAGGAAGCAGAAGTGTGGAGCCAGGGCAATGTCAGAGGGGCAGTGGCTGAGGGGTCCTGAGGAGTGTACTGCTGGAAGGTGATCAGGTAGAGGGGAAGCAGGTCCAGCAGTGGCTGAACACTCTGTAAGACTTTCTAAAGTTTAGTGGAAGTCAAGCGTCCTGTGTTGAGTTTCTTAGTAAAAGATGTTACCACCAATAACACAAGGTTAAAGGAACTGAGTTTCTTTCTTTTTTTTTTTTTGAATTTTATTTTATTTATTTTTTAATACAGCAGGTTCTTATTAGTTATCTATTTTATAAATATTGGTGTATGTGTGTCAATCCCAATTTCATAATTCATCTGACCACCCCGCCCTGCCACTTTCCTCCCTTGGTGTCCATACGTTTGTTCTCTACATATGTGTCTGTATTTCTGCCCTGCAAACCAGTTCATCTGTACCATTTTTCTAGGTTCCATATATATGCATGAATATAGGCTTCTTATTTTTCTCTTTCTGACGTACTTCACTCTGACAGTCTCTAGATCCATCCACGTCTGTACAAATGACCCAATTTCGTTCCTTTTTATGGCTGAGTAATATTCCATTGTATATATGTACCACATCTTCTTTATTCATTCATCTGTCGATGGGCATTTAGGTTGCTTCCATGACCTGGCTACTGTAAATAATGCTGCAATGAACATTGGGTGCATGTGTCTTTTTGAATTATGGTTTTCTCTGGGTATATGCCCAGTAGTGGGATTGCAGGGTCATATGGTAATTCTATTTAGTTTTTTAAGGAACCTCCATAATGTTCTCCATAGTGGCTGTATCAATTTACATTCCCACCAACAGTGCAAGAGGGTTCCCTTTTCTCCACACCTTCTCCAGCATTTGTTGTTTGTAGATTTTCTGATGATGCCCATTCTAACTGGTGTGAGGTGATACCTCATTGCACTTTTGATTTGCATTTCTCTAATAATTAGTGATTTTGAGCAGCTTTTCATGTGCTTCTTGGACATCTGTATGTCTCCTTTGGAGGAATATCTATTTAGGTCTTGTGCCCATTTTTTGATTGGATTGTTTGCTTTTTAATATTGAGCTGCATGAGCTGTTTATATATTTTGGAAATTAATCCTTTGTCTGTTGATTCGTTTGCAAATATTTTCTCCCAACTGAGGGCTGTCTTTCCATCTTGTGTAGCTTCCTTTGCTTTGGAAAAGCTTTTTAAATTTAATTAGGTCCCATTTGTTTACTTTTGTTTTGATTTCCATTACTCTAGGAGGTGGATCAAAAAAGATCTTGCTGTGACTTATGTCAGAGTGTTCTTCCTATGTTTTCCTCTAAGAGTTTTATAGTGTCCGGACTTACACATAGGTCTCTAATCCATTTTGAGTTTATTTTTGTGTATGGTGTTAGGGAGTGTTCTAATTTCATTCTTTTACATGTAGCTGTCAAGTTTTCCCAGCACTACTTATTGAAGAGACTGTCTTTTCTCCACGTATATCCTTGCCTCCTTTCTCATACATTAGTTGTCCATAGGTGTGTGTGTTTATCTCTGGGCTTTCTATCCTGTTCCATTGATCTGTATTTCTGGTTTTTTGCCAGTACCATATTGTACTGATTACTGTAGCTTTGTAGTATAGTCTGAAGTCAGGAATCTGATTCCTCCAGCTCCGTTTTTTTCCCTCAAGACTAATTTGGCTATCCAGTGTCTTTTGTGTATCCATACAATTTTTTTCTTTTTTTGATACGCGGGCCTATCACTGCTGTGCCTCTCCCATTGTGGAGCACAGGCTCCGGACGTGCAGGCCCAGTGGCCATGGCTCACGGGCCCAGCCGCTCCGCGGCATGTGGGATCCTCCCGAACCAGGGAACGAACCCATGTCCCCTGAATCAGCAGGCGGACTCTCAACCACTGCGCCACCAGGGAAGCCCTCCATACAAATTTTAAGATTTTTTTTGTTCTAGTTCTGTAAAAAAATGCCATTGGTAGTTTGATTGGGATTGCATTGAATCTGTAGATTGCTTTGGGTAGTATAGTCATTTTCACAATGTTGATTCTTCCAATCCAAGGGCATGGTATATCTCTCCATCTGTTTGTGTCATCTTTTTTTTTTTTTTTTTTCTTTTAGCGGTATGTGGGCCTCTCACTGTTGTGGCCTCTCCCGTTGCGGAGCACAGGCTCCGGATGCGCAGGCCCAGCGGCCATGGCTCACGGGCCCAGTCGCTCCGCGGCATATGGGATCCTCCCAGACCGGGGCACGAACCCGTATCCCCTGCATCGGCAGGCGGACTCTTAACCACTTGCGCCACCAGGGAGGCCCGTGTTTGTGTCATCTTTGATTTCTTTCATCAGTGTCTTATAGTTTTCTGAGTACAGGTCTTTTACCTCCTTAGGTAGATTTATTCCTAGGTATTTTATTCTTTTTGTTGCAATGGTGAATTGGTTTGTTTCCTTAATTTCTATTTCTGATCTTTTGCTGTTAGTGTATAGGAATGCAAGAGATTTCTGTGCATTAATTTTGTATCCTGCAACTTTATCAAATTCATTGACCAGCTCTAGTAGTTTTCTGGTGGCATATTTAGGATTCTCTATGTATAGTATCATATCATCCACAAACTGTGACAGTTTTACTTCTTCTTTTCCAGTGTGTATTCCTTTTTTTTTTTCTTCTTCTTCTCTGATTGCCATGGCTAGGACTTCCAAAACTATGTTGAATAATAGTGGCGAGAGTGGACATCCTTGTCTTGTGCCTGATCTTAGAGGAAATGGTTTCAGTTTTTCACCATTGAGAATGATGTTGGCTGTGGGTTTGTCATATATGGCCTTTATTATGTTGATGTAGGTTCCCTCTATGCCCAGTTTCTGGAGAGCTTTTATCATAAATAGGTGTTGAATTTTGACAAAAGCTTTTCCTGCATCTAGTGAGATGATCATATGGTTTTTATTCTTTAGTTAGTTAATATGGTGTATCACATTGATTGATTTGCATATATTGAAGAATCCTTGCATCCTTGGGATAAATCCCACTTGATCATGGTGTATGATCCTTTTAATGCATTGTTGGATTCTGTTTTCTAGTATTTTGTTGAGGATTTTTGCATCTATATTCATCAGTGATGTTGGTCTGTAATTTTCTTTTTTTGTAGTATCTTTTGTCTGGTTTTGGTATCAGGGTGATGGTGGCCTTGTAGAATGAGTTTGGGAGTGTTCCTTCCTCTGCAATTATTTGGAAGATTTTGAGGAAGACGGGTGTTAGCTATTCTCTAAACATTTGATAGAATTCAACTGTGAAGCCATCTGGTCCTGGACTTTTGTTTGTTGGAAGATTTTTAATCACAGTTTCAATTTCATTGCTTGTGATTGATCTGTTCATATTTTCTATTTCTTCCTGGTGCTGTCTTGGAAGGTTATACCTTTCTAAGAATTTGTCCATTTCTTCCAAGTTGTCCATTTTATTGTCATAGAGTTGCTTGTAGTAGTCTCTTAGGATGCTTTGTGTTTCTGCAGTGTCCGTTGGAACTTCTCCTTTTTTATTTTCAATTTTATTGATTTGAGTCCTCTCATTCTTTTTCTTGCTGAGTCTAGCTAAAGTTCTATCAATTTTGTTTATCTTCTCAAAGAACGAGCTTTTAGTTTTTTTATCTTTGCTCTTGTTCTCTTTGTTTCTATTTTATTTATTTCTACTCTGATCTTTATGATTTCTTTCCTTCTGCTAACTTTGGGTTTTGTTTATTCTTCTTTCTCTAGTTCCTTTAGGTGTAAGGTTAGATTGTTTATTTGAGATTTTTCTTGTTTCTTGAGGTAGGCTTGTATTGCTATAAACTTCCCTCTTAGAACTGCTTTTGCTGCATCCCATAGGTTTTGGATCATTGTGTTTTCATTGTAATTTGTCTCTAGGTTATCTTTGATTTCCTCTTTGATTTCTTCAGTTATCTCTTGGTTATTTAGTAGCATACTGTTTAGCCTCCATGTGTTTGTGTTTTTTACTTTTTTTTTCCCTGTAATTGATTTCTAATCTCATACTGTTGTGGTTGGAAAAGATGCTTGATATGATTTCAATTTTCTTAAATTTACCGAGGCTTGTCTTGTGACCCAAGATGTGATCTATCCTGGAGAATGTTCCATGTGCACTTGAGAAGAAAGTGTAATCTGCTGTTTTTGGATGGAATGTCCTATAAATATCAATTAAATGTATCTGGTCTATTGTGTCATTTAAAGTGTGTGTTTCCTTATTAATTTTCTGTCCGGATGATCTGTCCATTGGTGTAAGTGAGGTGTTAAAGTCCCCAACTATTATTGTATTACTGTCAATTTCCTCTTTTATAGCTGTTAGCAGTTGCCTTGTGTATTGAGGTGCTTCTATGTTGGGTGCATAAATATTTATAATTGTTGTATCTTCTTCTTGATTTGATCCCTTGATCATTATGTAGTGTCCTTCTTTGTCTCTTGTAACATTCTTTATATTAAAGTCTATTTTATCTGATATGAGTATTGGTACTCAAGCTTTCTTTTGATTTGCATTTGCATGGAATATCGTTTTCCATCTCCTCACTTTCAGTCTGTATCTGTCCCTAGGTCTGAAGTGGGTCTCTTGTAGACAACATATATATGGGTCTTGTTTTTGTATCCATTCAGCGAGCCTGTGTCTTTTGGTTGGAGCATTTAATCCATTCACGTTTAAGCTAATGATCAATATGTATATTCCTATTACCATTTTCTTAATTGTTATGGGTTTGTTTTTGTGGATAGTTTTCTTTTCTTGTGTTTCCCACTTAGAGAATTTCCTTTACCATGTTGTAGAGTTGGTTTGGTGGTGCTGAATTCTCTTAGCTTTTGCCTGTCTGTAAAGCTTTTCATTTCTCTGTCGAATCTGAATGAGATCCTTGTTGGGTTGAGTAATCTTGGTTGTAGCTTCTTCCCTTTCATCAGTTTAAATATATCGTGCCACTCCCTTCTGGTTTGTAGAATTTCTGCTGAAAGATCAGCTGTTAACCTTATGGGAGTTCCCTTGTATGTTATTTGTCGTTTTTCCCTTGTTGCTTTCAATAATTTTTCTTTGTCTTTAATTTTTGTCAATTTGATTACTATGTGTCTCGGCGTGTTTCTCCCTGGGTTTATCCTGCCTGGGACTCTCTGTGCTTCCTGGACTTGGGTGGCTATTTCCTTTCCCATGTTAAGGAAGTTTTCGACTATAATCTCTTCAAATATTTTCTCAGGTCCTTTCTCTCTCTCCTTTCCTTCTGGGACCCCTGTAATGCAAATGTTGTTGTGTTTAATGTTGTCCCAGAGGTCTCTTAGGCTGTCTTCCTTTCTTTTCATTCTTTTTTCTTTATTCTTTTCCATGGCAATGAATTCCACCATTCTGCCTTCCAGGTCACTTATCCGTTCTTCTGCCTGATTTTTTCTGCTATTGATTCCTTCTAGTGCATTTTTCATTTCAGTTATTGTATTGTTCATCTTTGTTTGTTTGTTCTTTAATTCTTCTAGGTGTTTGTTCTTTAATTCTTCTAGGTCTTTGTTAAACATTTCTTGCATCTTCTCAATCTTTGCCTCCATTCTTTTTCTGAGATCCTGGATCATCTTCACTATCATTATTCTGAATTCTTTTTCTGGAAGGTTGCCTATCTCCACTTCATTTGGTTGTTTTTCTGGGGTTTTATCTTGTTCCTTCATCTGGTGCAAAGTCCTCTGCCTTTTCATTTTGTCTGTCTTTCTGTGAATGTGGTTTTCCTTCCACAGGCTGCAGAATTGTAGTTCTTCTTGCTTCTGCTGTCTGCCCTCTAGTGGATGAGGCTATCTAAGAGGTTTGTGCCAGATTCCTGATGTGAGGGACTGGTGGTGGGTAGAACTGGGTGTTGCTCTGGTGGGCAGAGCTCATTAAAACTTTAATTCACTTGTCTGTTGATGGGTGGGGCTGGGTTCCCTCCTGTTGGTTGTCTGGCCTGAGGCGACCCAACACTGGAGCCTACCCAGATCTTTGGTGGGGCTAATGGCGGACTCTGGGAGGGCTCACGCCAAGGAGTACTTCCCAGAACTTCTGCTACCAGTGTCCTTGTCCCCACAGTGAGCCACAGCCACCTCCCATGTCTGCAGGAGACCCACCAATACTAGCAGGTTGGTCTGGTTCAGTCTCCTATGGGGTCACTGCTCCTTTCCCTGGGTCCCAATGCACACACTACTTTGTGTGTGCCCTCCAAGAGTGGAGTCTCTGTTTCCCACAGTCCTGTCGAAGTCCTGGAATCAAATCCCACTAGCCTTCAAAGTCTGTTTCTGTAGGAATTCCTCCTCCCGTTGCTGGATCCCCTGGTTGGGAAGCCTGACGTGGAGCTCAGATCCTTCACTCCAGTGGGTGGACTTCTGTGGTATAAGTGTTCTCCAGTTTGTGAGTCACCCAACCAGCAGTTACGGGATTTGATTTTATTGTGATTGCACCCTACCTACTGTCTCATTGCGGCTTCTCCCTTTTCTTTGGATGTGGGGTATCTTTTTTTGGTGAGTTCCAGTGTCTTCCTGTCGATGATTGTTTAGCAGTTACTTGTGATTCTGGTTCTCGCAAGAGTGAGTGAGTGCATGTCCTTCTACTCCCTCATCTTGAACCAATCTGCTAAAGGAACTGAGTTTCTAATTTAGACAGAAATCACTTTTGTTAAGCACAAATGTTCCCGGAGTCATCCAAGGTCACCACGTGTCAGTTTCAACACTGGAAATCACTCATTTGAGGCATACATTTGAATCCTTCTCACTCTGTATTATCTAAGTTTTCATGTAGAGTTCCTTGCATTCCAGCCATGAGTCATGTGGGCCTCTGTGAAGGTCAGTGTATAATGATACAACATCTTGCCTGATGATTTTTTTCACAATGTATTTTTCTACCCAAGATTTCTGAAAATCAATCTCTCAGTTTTTAAGCACTTTTTTTTTTTTTTGAACTGAGGCTGAGCAGCTGGATGTTGGAATTTGCCATCAAACTATTCACCCATCCCCAGTCTTTAAATGTTTGGAGATGAAAATAAAAAAAGACTTGTGTAAAATAATTTAGTAATCCACAGAATTCATTTAGTTTAATTTATGCTAATTGTGGCATATTTGTGTACAGGCAGATAAAAATAAAGCCGGTGGAGAAGATTGCATTGAATAAACTGAGACAATTAACCCTAGAAATTATCACGTGAAGTGATTTGAGCTTGCTACTGAAAATAACAGGCCCTACCAATTGTCTTAACTAGTGATGATTAAAAACCTCATTAAATTTCGAGATTTATTTTACATTACCCCCACATCTATTGGTCATTTTGTATAATATTTTAATTTTAGGGATTTTCCTTCCTCTTAATGGTTAGAGATGAAAATTAGAATTTTATTTTATTATAATGCCCAGTTACTTGGCAAAATGTATATAATAGAAAGATAGCAGTTGTGTTATATGTCACAAGTGTTAAGGTGAAATTCTTAGTGACATAAAATGACCCAAAACATTGTCTTTTGAGTTGTGTGATAATTCACGAATTATCAGATTTTATCTCATCAGATTAGTTCCTAGACTTCCATATGCATCTTCTGTCCCCTATATTAAGTACAATAAGATTATTATTAATTTTATTATGGAGATCAAATAAATTGAAATTGTTAATACTTTGTCTAAATGTATTGCAGACTTTGCCTTATCCTGGATTACTTGCCAAAGTAGAAAATTATCATTTTCCCAGAGGATTGGGGGATATGGAAAGGACAGAATCGTGGCCAGTAAAGGCAGATAGAGCAAACATTGTGTTCAAATAGTGAACTTTGCAGGAATAAGCTGCTTCCTATTCAAGCCATCCTTGTCACCCTGCCAGCCATGATGTCTCTGAGAAGAGTTGCTGTGGATGTTATTTTATCTTTTTCAATTTTATTATTCACTTAACTATCCCATTCTCATCACTTAAAATACAGCCAACTCAACCTGCTTAAAGAAGTCTCCTCTGATTTCTCCCAGGTCTGAGTTAGGTACTTCTTCTTTTATGCCCTCACAGGGAGAACACTCTTTCTATCTATCCAAATACTTAACGTGCTAAACTTCAGATGTCCAGGGAATTGTGTCTCCTGCTATAGCATAAATGACTTAAGGCCCAAAACCACGAGCTTGCTCTTCCTATCTCAAGAACCTAATATGGGGCTTAGCACAGAGTAAGTTCTCTATCAAAAGGCTTATTGCATGAGTAAAAGAATATACAAATTCAGAATTATTTTTACTGGCATGATTGGACCCTCCACCATTCAAAAAAACAGTATTTTCTTCAACAGTTTTTAAAGTCGCATCTGAGCCCACAAGATTTTCCTGTTTATTTGGTTCACTTAAAAAAATCGATTATACAGTTACTGGAAAAAGTGAAAGAAAATTCCATATGTATTTTGTGGCTATAATTTTTAAAGTAGGATTGCTTATTTCTCTTCAACTCACATCTGATTGGTGAGTTGATTGACTAGATTGACTGATTGACTACACTAATGCAAAAAGCTCCTGCAATGGAGTCACAGACCATTAAATATTTTGTGTTATAAACTGTCCTAAAGAGTGGGGGAAACGCAGTGGACCAGACAGACAATGACACTGACTCTGCAGAGTTTACAATCATTCAAGGAACCATATAATGTGTGCTAAGGGTAATGTATTGCTCAGCTATTAACGCAATATTGTTGTGTAACACCAAAACCACGTGACTTAAAGCAGCAAAAATTTATTTTTTGCTTCATGGGTCTGTGGCAGTCCGGAGAAGCTCTGTGTCAGGCTTAGATCGGCCAGGCTTGGCTCCAGGCCTTGGGCTGGGTTTAATGTGCCTTATTCTCCTTGGAACAGCAGCTATGGGTCACGTTGTTCTCATAGCAAATTGCCAGAGGGAAGGAGAGAGGGAAACACACTCCGCCCCCTGAGACTTCAGCCCAGTCACTTCCACCCACTTTCCATTGGCCAAGGATGTCACATGGTCATGCCCAACCTCAAAGGGTGGGAAAATATACCCCACCCAACTCCATCAGGAGATATGGCAAAGTTAGATGCCACAGGGCACGGATGTGTGATTCTAACACAGGGAGAGCATGAAGAGTGTGGACACTGATTCAATCTACTGTGGGGAGTCAGGAAAGGCACAAGGATGGTTCTAGTCTTTACAACTACTTTGTACATTATACCTGATGGTATTTATATAAACTGTGAAAGGACCTTATATAATCATTTCACAACTAACAACAGAGTCATTTTGTTCCTATTTTAGAGCTGGGGAACTTGAGTATGTTAAAGAATATAGTGTAGGTAGGTAAAATTTCCTCTTAAACCAATGATATTTATGCACTAAAAAAATCAATAAAATCTTAGGTAGAATCACAGATCACAGATCTAGAGGAACACACAAGACACCTCTAGGTCCCCTGGAACATATCCTATTCATCTTTATTTTCCATCTGCCTCTGTTAGTGTTTTATTAGGGTCATTTGTGAGCATGCTTTCTGTGGCTTCAACATGTAGGAGAGGTTTGAATCTACATCCTTGTCCTCCCCACAAAGTGCCTGGCCTAGCAAGCATCACTTTCTACTAATTTTTTTAACCATTTAAAAAAATTGAAGTATAGTTAATTTACAATGTTGTGTTAGTTTCAGGTGTATAGCAAAGTGATTCAGTTATGCATGTACATATTTTTTTTCAGATTCTTTTCCATTATAGGTTATTACAAGATATTGAATATAGTTCCCTGTGTTATACAGTAAATCCCTGTTGTTTATCTATTTTATATATAGTTGTATGTGTATGTTAATTCCAAACTCCTAATTTATCTCTCTCCCCCCCCCCCCGGTAATATTTCCTTTATGTGACTTCATCATTGACCTTGAAGATAGACATTACAGAAGCCCATTTATTGTTTGTAAATTTTTCCTTGCTTTGAAATTTAGCCAGGTTTTAGTCTTTAACTACAAATCATACAAGCTATGTGACTAGATATATACAAAGAGCAGGTGTGGGAATAAATGTGAAAGTGAGTAGAGATGTATGCAGCTTGCTTTTGATTTAATATCTACTTCCAATTTAGGCAGGACATTTGTGGGCTGGTTATATCATCAAAAATAATCATAAACAATAATAATGTTAATTAAACCCTCTTTTCTAATAATCATAATAACAATAACAGTCATGATCATAATGGCAATAATATAGCTATATATATAGATTATAGTTTGGGGTTGCAAACACAAGAAAATAACCATGGTTATTTAAGCAAAAGGGAAGATATCAGAAGGCTATCAGGAACTACTGGAATTGATAGGAAAAGGAGAAGAAAAGCTTGGAGACTGGAGGAAACAGAAATCACAATAACAATCTTACATAGGAAGAGACTTGCTTAGGTGCCATTGTTAGAATGAATGAATGCCATCTTTTTTCAGTCTTGTTGACTTTGCTTACAGTTCAGATTCCAGGGAAGAAGTACCTGCTTGGCTTAGCATGGGGCACCTGGCTGGCGAAAGGAAGGGCAACCAATTAACACTCCCACCAAATATATCCAATTGGAAGAAGTCCTTCCCTAAAGAAAATAATGATTCTAGTAGATGGGAGAAATGGTTGCTGGGTAAACACAAAACAAGAACTGTCCACTATACTACATGGTAAATCCTTACTAAATTTTTGGCACTGTACATAAGTTATATTTCATTTTCAAAATATCTGCGAGCTAGTGGTATTACTCCTTCCACACAAATGAGTAACAACAACAGTGATAATGTACACAATGCATTGCCCATATCCTAAATGTCAGGCTTATGTGTGTGACAAATCTCACATATAAGAAAAGTGAGGGCTTCCCTGGTGGCGCAGTGGTTGAGAGTCTGCCTGCCGATGCAGGGGACATGGGTTCGTGCCCCAGTCCGGGAAGATCCCACATGCCGCGGAGCGGCTGGGCCCGTGAGCCATGGTGGCTGAGCCTGCGCATCCGGAGCCTGTGCTCCACAACGGGAGAGGCCACAACAGTGAGAGGCCCGTGTACAGCAAAAAAAAAAAAGAAAAAGAAAAGTGAGCTTCAGAAAACTTAAACATTTTGCTTTCCAATTATCAAAATAGCAGTAGTCTGACAAGCTCTAAGGTGAGCTTTTAAACACAATCATGTGCTGAGGATGCTGATGATCAGAGGAATTAAATAACTTACCCAAGGCCACACAGCCAATGAGGGATAGGAATGACTATCTTATCTAAAGCTCTTCCCATATGTCCAACTGCTCTCTGCCCATCAAATGACCAGTGAATGTAAACTGGCCGTGACAATGATTTTACTGACACACCAACAGACCACTATGATTCTCCCCCAAGAAAGCTCTCTGTCCCTCCCACACACCACACCCATTCCTGTCCCAGCATATTTATATAGCACCTTCCACCTGGAACATTTTGCTCCAGATCCTTTTACTGCTGGCTGTTTCTCAGCTTTCAAGACTCTGCTTAAATATTAGTTCCTCCTTTAGAAGGTTCGTATCTGGCTTCCAAATTTCATGTCACTTCTGGCATTTACTCTTTACCACATTGTCCTACTGTAGCTTATATAGCCCTTGTTCCTAACTGAAATTATCCTTTCTCCATTGCTTAGAGCAGGGCTTAGCACACAGAAGGTGCCAAATGAATTGGGGTTAACTGGTACTCGGGATATAGAAATACTCAAGAAGGACAAGTAATCTAGACTTGGTGATCAGGAATGCCTTCCTAATAGATGTCATGTTTAAACTTAACCATTCAGGGTGAGTAGAGAAAAGGAGAGGAGAGAAGGGAGTTTTTCATACAGAAGAATTTTTTGCATCAGACCATGAATGAAGAGAGAGCGAGCACATTGGTCATCCAAGGGCCGGGAGCAGTTCAATACAGGAGACTGGGAGGGATAGGACATGAAAGGTCCTCAAGAGCAGTCATTAGGAGGCTCTTAAGTCACAGAAAGGAGTGAAGCTCTTGCCATATTGCCAGTGTTCCCACATGGGCGTGTGTCTGTGCAAACACTGCTGGGACTGGGCTCACACATCAATCCCTGTGCAGACCAAGAAGGCACCCGGACCTCAGCAAACATCCTTTTCATCTCCTGAGTGAAGTAGATAAGAGGAGGATGATGCTAACCCACATCACAGGGTCTGCAGGTGAGAGGCACTTGGCAAGGAAAATAAAATCCAACAAAGCCTAAGACACAAAAGAAGCTTCTCTCACCTTCATTTTGTCCTTACTTACCTCTTGAAACTACTCTGGAAGAGAAAAGACATTGAGTAAGGGGGACAGGTGGAGACTTCAGTGCTGACTTTTTTTTTTTTTAACAATGTTATTGGAGTATCATTGCTTACAATGTTGTGTTAGTTTCTGCTGTATAACAAAGTGATTCAGCTATACATATACATATGTTCCCATATCTCTTCCCTCTTGTGCTTCCCTCCCTCCCACCCTGCCTATCCCACCCCTCTAGGTGGACACAAGGCACCAAGCTGATCTCCCTGTGCTATGCAGCTGCTTCCCACTGGCTATTTTACATTTGGTAGTGTATATATATGTCCATGCCACTCTCTCACTTCGTCCCAGCTTACCCTTCCCCCTCCCCGTGTCCTCAAGTCCATTCTCTACGTCTGTGTCTTTATTCCTGTCCTGGCCCTAGGTTCATTAGAACCATTTTTTTTTTTTTTTAGATTCCATATATATGTGTTAGCATACGGTATTTGTCTTTCTCTTTCTGACTTACTTCACTCTGTATGACAGACTCTAGGTCCATCCACCCCAGTACAAATAACTCAATGTCATTTCTTTTTATGACTGAGTAATATTCCATTGTATATATGTGCCACATCTTCTTTATCCATTCATCTGTCAGTGGACACTTAGGTTGCTTCCATGTCCTGGCTATTGTAAACAGTGCTGAGTTTTAGCCACAGCAATCAGAGAAGAAAAAGGAATAAAAGGAATCCAAATCAGAAAAGAAGAAGTAAAGCTGTCACTGTTTGCAGATGACACGATAGTCTACATAGAGAATCCTAAAGATTCTACCAGAAAACTAATAGAGCTAATCAATGAATTTTAGTTGCAGGATACAAAATTAATGCACAGAACTCTCTTGCATTCCTATACACTAACGGTGAAAAATCTGAAAGAGAAATTAAGGAAACAATCCCGTTTACCACTGCAACAAAAAGAATAAAATACTTAGGAATAAACCTTCCTAAGGAGACAAAAGACCTGTATGCAAAAAACTATAAGACACTGATGAAAGAAATTAAGGACGATACAAACAGATGGAGAGATATACCACATTCTTGGATTAGAAGAATCAACATTGTGAAAATAGCTGTACTACCCAAAGCAATCTACAGATTCAGTGCAATCCCTATCAAGCTGCCAATGGCATTTTTCACAGAACTAGAACAAAAAATTTTACAATTTGTATGGAAACACAAAAGACCCTGAATAGCCAAAGCAATCTTGAGAAAGTGCTGACTTTTAAAACAATGCATGTAGGCTTGTTCCGGTGATTCAGGGCAATGTGCCTGTGGGGCTGGGGATAGGAGCATTTGGGGCATTTTCAGTTTGGATTTTTTGTTTTGTGGATCCTTGTTAAGAAACATTGATAACCAAGGAGAGAACTTTCCAAGTTCATACTAAGTGTTGGCACCTGAATATTGCAAACCAAATGGGAATAAAATATTTGAAACTCAAAGGATTGGATATTTTATTTTATTTTATTTTATTTTTTTGCTGTATGCGGGCCTCTCACTGTTGTGGCCTCTCCCGTTGCGGAGCACAGGCTCCGGATGCGCAGGCCCAGCGGCCATGGCTCACGGGCCCAGCCGCTCCGCGGCATATGGGATCCTCCCAGACCGGGGCACGAACCCGTATTCCCTGCATCGGCAGGCGGACTCTTAACCACTGCGCCACCAGGGAGGCCCAGGATTGGATATTTTAGATCTTATCGCCTTTTGATTTTCTCCCAGCAGCCGTTCATAAGGACTTCTTTCTCTTGAAGAAACTTTGGTCTTTGCTTTATTTTCTTTTTTTTTTTTTTTTTCCTTCTCACTTCCAGATTTCTAGAATTTCAGAAATTACAGACCCTTTGAACTGTAAAGTCTTCGTTTTATAAGACAGAGACAGTGAGCTGAAATAGAAAGGGCATAAATAATAATAGTAATAGTAATAGTAATGATAGTAGTAATAATAATAGCAATGGCAATAATAATAGTAATAACAATAGTAATAGAATAGTAATAATAATAGCAATAAAAATAGTAATAGCAATAGTAATAGTAGTAGCCAGCTTGTATTAGTGCATATATTCTAGGCAATTGACATATGGTATTGTCTTCTTTAATTGTAACAAACTCTACTATTTTCCCCAACTTACAGATGAAGTAAACAAGGCAGAGAAAGCTTAAGTAATGTGCATAGTATCACACAGAAAAAACTGGGTGTTAGACCAGGACTAGCTCCCAGGCAGCATGAACACCACAACCATGTAGCCCACAGGTATCAGCACCCAGGAAGTGAGACAGGCATGATGCAACTCTTGGCCTTGCTTTTTATTGGATATGTGACTTCTGGAAGATATTTTATTCCTCTGTGACTCAATCTCCTCATCTACAAAGTGAGGGCAACAATGGGAGTTAAGATCACAGTGTTCTTGGCACCATATATGCTAAGTACACAGTCTTGTGCCTGACACATAGTAGGAACTCACTTTAGTCTGGCTGCCATGACCATTTGATCACTTTCTGTTCTGATGAGGAAACCACTGCAGTGGTGAGACCTATGACCTGTCCAAAGTCACATGGCTACTAGGAAGGTCTCAGATATTCAATCCACCCTACTCTTTTGTCGTCCACTTTACTTCACTCTTGGGAGCATAATGGGTGGTGAGGCTGGTCCACAGACAAACATGATGCTTGTCAGCTGACAGGGTATCTACTGAGCCATTAGGTCTTTGTTGTGGAGTCTGAGGCTGCCCAGTGTGGCTTCTGGTATAATCAGAATAAGCCCTCTAGAGAGGCAATTAGATTTGCTCCACATGGCCATTGAGAACATTCTATTTTGCCTTTCCCTTATCAGATAATCTGAGAAACAAGTAGCCTCATAGAAAGGAAACATCATATTCTCTGTCTAGGTTTGATTTCCATCTTGGCCACTTCCTAGCAGTGTAACCTGGGGTCGTTATTTAACTCTTCTGTGAGTTAGGCTTCTCTGCAGTAAAATGGAACTAATAACAGTTCCTCCCTCACAGGACTGTTCTGAGTAACAAATGAGTTAATATATATAAAACACAGTGCAAAATTAGGCTATTTATATTAGTATCATTCGATATTGGCTGTGATTTACTCACTCATTTGTCCCTTTACTTGTGGGAGATGATGAAGACATTTATTCTTATCTCTTCAGTAGGGGGCTTTAACTTTTTTTATGAAGTCATTACCTAGACTGTTTTTGTATTCAAACTGGTCCAGGAGATGCTTTTACTTACAATTCAATGCGGTTTTGTTTTCACCTCAAGTCCTCCCACTTTGTATATGTACAAGACACTGGTGAGAGGGTTCCATGGGCTTCTCACTACATGGTCTGGCTTTTGGCCAATGTAGTCTGTCTCACTCCAATTCAAGACTATCTTTGCAGGTATGGCATGATTGAATACAAAATGCCACTTGAAACAGAACAAATACAGTGATCTTTTTTAACCCACTGGAGGTTTCCAGTGTGAAAGCATGTGGTAATTGTTCCTCAGATCAGAATATGTTTATGTATAAATTAAATATGTGGTTAGGTTTTTTCTAAGATGTTGGGACTTCTCAGGACAAGGATGTCTTCTTACATTGGCAACCAAGTGTTTTTAACACATAAAGTTTGGGGTTACCTCAAGAGCCACCTTTATGGAATCTGGAATTTCCAAAGGAAAAATAAGAAGTTGACCATTCATTAGGGTTGCCAGGTAGAGTATAAGGCACCTATGCAATATCTGAGACATATTTACCCTAAAATTTAGTCATTATTTATCTGAAATTCTAGTTTAACTGGGTGTTCTGCATTTTTATTGGCTAAATCTGGCAACCCTACTTTCCATGAATTCTAGTGGATGGAGCATCAGCCATCTTGGGAACAGAGTACATCATGAGAATTCCAGCCTCTCAGGGATTTCTTTTGGTTTTCTTCCCAGAGAAGAGAGAAGTGAGCAATGAAAGGCTGAAGTTTTTCTTTGGAGTAATGTTCATTTTAAGCTGTGAATCTGTCTTTGGTCTCTTCTTCCCTGTTCCTCTTCTCTATAGCTTTTATTTCTGAAGGTTGGAGTTATTGCCTTATTTCTCTCACAGTTCTTAGAGCAGTATCTTTCTATTTCTAGATGTTCTATAACCTCTCCATCTCAAACATTCTCCATGGGAACATGGCTCTATTAGCATAATGGATGTTGATACAAGGTTGTCATATACCTAATTACATAATAAAAGTCAGTGGAAAATGGTATTGATATACAGAACTTATCTAACAGGAAAAGTCACAGAAGTACATCCAATTCCCATGAACTGCAAAGAAACACATATTACTTGATAATATCACCAGAGAGTGAAATCTGTACCAAGATTTACTGCACAGTTAGTTAGTGATGATTCTTATCATGGAGTGTTGGTTTGATTTTTGCAGTGTGGATCACAAAGATTGGCAGAATCTGTTATTTCAATTGTGTTCACTTTATCACAAAATCACGAGCAAACACCAGGAGACAGTGTTTGGCTCTGTATGAGGAGGAACTAGCTCACATTGAAGATGAAGAATGTGCAGCCCCCAAAGATGCCATCATCTCCTGCCCTCGACCTCTGTTCATGCTGTTCCCCTGATTGAACCACAGTTCCTCTACCTCTTATTTGAAAAAAATGAATAAAAAGCTGTTTAACAATATAAAGGGCTGTCTGGTAAAATAGGAAAATTAATTCTTATGGAAGCTGAAGGAGAACCCGGCTGATCTTCCATCAGAGATATCAAGAAGGAGATTCTGTCATTGATTGGAAAGTTTTCCTTGGTTTTCTTTAAGAGCCTTTTATTGCCAATATTCTAGGAATTCTGTCTTTCATATAACTACTAAAGATGGAATGTTTGTGTCCCTCCAGATTCATGTGTTAAAAGCTAACCCCCAGTGTGATGGTATTAGGAGGTAGGAGTTATGGAAGTTGGTTAGGTCATGAGGGTGGATCCCTCATGAATTGGATTAGTGCCCTTATAAGAGGGATAAAAGAGAGCTCCCTTGCCCTTCCCACTGAGTGAGGACACAGAGAGAAGACTTTTTCTATGGAGTAGAAAGGGGGCCCGAACCAGACACTGAATCTGCTTGTGTCTTGATCTTGGACTTCCTAGCCTCCAGAACTGAGAGAAATAAATTTCTGTTGCTTAATGCCACACAGGCATTTTGTTATAGCAGTCTGAATGGACTAAGACAATAACTTTGTTCCTGATGAGAACACTAAGATTCTTACTACATGAAAAATACATCATTGCCTAGGAACCATGAAAGAAAATAAAATGTTTGCATTTAGATAAATTTAAAACTTCTCCATATGGCAAACAAAAATAAATATAAAATAAATAAGTGAAAAGAAAGATGACAAACCAGGAAAAATATTTGCAATATGAATCATAAAGCGAATTTTCTTAGTTTACAAAGAACCCACAGAAATGAATAAGAGAAAAGATGAACAACCCAAGAGAAGAAGGGGCAAAGGATATGAAAAGACAGTTTGGAAAGGAATGCAAATATCCAATAAGCATATGAAAAGATGTTCAAGCTCATTCATAATTAAAGACATGCAAATCAAATAAAACAAGCAGAAATCTATCAGACTGACAAACTAAAAGTTTGATAATAGGGGGGACCTGTAAGGTATATGGAAACAGCTTTATTATTGGGTTGGCCAAAATGCTCTTTTGGTTAATGAGGTTCTTGGTGAACATGAAAAAATGTGTCCTTTATTTTTACTCAAAACCAAACGAACTTTTTGGAACCCAATATTTTCCACTGGGAATGTATGGTAGTTCAAATGGCAATATCGTTTGGAGGGTAATTTGGAAGTATCTATCAAAATTATATGCTTTTTTTCTTTTGACCCAATAATTTTGCCTCTAGGAATGTTCTTCACTAATGTGATGCCCAGTATATCAAGATATATTTATATTTATAATGTTCAGTGATGTTTCGAATAACGAAAAACAAAACAAGAAATGATCTGTCAGCAGGATTTCAGTTAGATAAAAACAATAAATAATGGGGTAGGTCTGCATGTGCTTTTGAGAAAAACTGTCCAAGGTATATCAGTCACAGAAAAAAGCAGAACATAGGGCAGTGCATAAATTATAATCCATTTTGTTTTAGTATGAAAAAAAGAATATGCATACACATTTTTAACTAATATTCACTCAACGCCTACAGTGTTCCAAGGACTTTTATAGGTGCTGGCACTGCAAAGGTGAGCAAATTTCTGCCACATTATTTTGTTTTTCTTTACATCACCTACCACTGCTTATGTCAATCTTACTTATGTATTTCTTGTTTCCTGTCTGTCTGTTCCTACTAGAAGTTCAGATTGATGAGAGCAGGAACTTTGTCTATCTCTCCAACCAGTCTATCCCCAGCACTGGGCTCAAGGAAGCTTCCCTGTAGAGGTACTAGGGTCAGGGATGGGAATAAAAACAGTGCCAACCCTGTCAAGATCAGGGAGTGGAGGGTTCAGGCAGAGGGAGGCAGGAGCACAGGTGGTGGATGTGAGAAGAGCAGGGAGGCCAGTGAGGTGGCGGAAGGGAAGCAAAGGAGAGACAGGTAGCATCAGACAGGTGGGCAGAGACCAGATCTCATGGGGCCTCAGAGGCCATGGTGGGGAGTTGGCGTCATCCTTCAGGTTTAATAGGGAGTCATAGGAAGGTTTTAAGTGGAAAAGTGACTTGATTTGATTTATATTTTTCCGAAGTCCTTCCAGCTGCTGTGTGAGGAATACACAGGGGGAAGGAGGAGGAACAGCAGAGAGAGCAGTCAGAGGCTCCTGCTGTGGTCCAGGGGAGAGATGCTGGGAGAGCCCCGCAGAGCCTCCAATAGTTGAGCTGATTTGGAAAGATAGATAGTGGTTAGTTATTTGTAGGTGGAGGAGGAGGTAATCAGTCCAGGCAGAGGGAGCTGCATGTCTCTACCCTCGAGGTGCAAAGCATCCCGGCGATGTAATTAGAACTGCTGCTTGGCAGCGCGAGCTTATAGATGTGGAAATAAGCACCTGTGGTCACAGTGGAGGCCACACATAGCTATCAGTCGTGCATATAGTTTGTGCTCGACAAATGCTTTCTGATGGTTGAAATGAAAGTGATATATATGAGGAAAAAAAGTGTGAATACATGAATATATTTGGGGAGGGTATAGTTCTACTGGGGCAGACACATGGCGTGGTGCAATGATTTTTTGAAAACTTGTAATTCAGTATTGCTAAAGACGGAAATATAACACTTGGCGGTCCTTGAAGCTCATTCTGTGCTTGGCCACCGTGATGTCTGTGGAGACCGTAAGCAGCCATTTCTACCTGCCCCCTCCCTCCCAAGAAGCTTTCCTGTTCAGTTCACTGAAGAAGTGAGCCCAAACCTGACTGACGTTAGCATGACCTGGGTGACTTTTTTTTTTTTTTTCAAATACATACGCCCTAACACCACCCCAGACCTACTGAATCAGGAGCAGTCTGGGTGGACCCTGGAAATCTGCATTTTTTTAAAGCTCTGCAAGTGAGTCTAATACAGATATCTGGGTCTGGGGGACCATCCAGTGGCAGCTTGGTGGCCATGGTCATATAGACCCTTCCAGGAATAGGCCCGACAGCTTCTCTTAAAAGGACTTTGTCACAACCACCGATGGCACAAAACGACTGCCTGAGGTGCAGAAACAGGTAATGGATTTCTCCCATGACCAAATTGCAATAGAGTATAGGCCTTTGAGAAGTAGGGTCTATCATCATTCTGGTAGGTTCAAGTGCCTTCAGCCCCTCCCACATTGCCAGCTCTGCCCCACCCTGGAATCATAGCCCTGACTCCTAAAGGGCCAAACACAGGCCATGGAGAGACAACCCATTCTGATTCTTGGAGATGACTTTTTAATTTTTAATCTATATTAACTCCTTCCAAAAAAAGTTTCTTAATGTAAGTGGCAACTTTGATTATTTTTGTTTAATTTTGTCAAACAGAGTAATCATTAGTAATCATTACTGAAACATCGTCAGCCACTTGCAGAGTTTGAGCTGCCCTGGCTAAGAGGACAATGGATAAACCGGCCTCTAGGCTCTGCAGCATCCCACCATGTATGGCAAAAAAACTTGCTTTTCGCCTCAGGGCCTGAAAATGTTCAGAGCTACTATTCTAAGGAGCAGGCCACTGAGTGCCCCTCAGTCACGCAGAAGGGCTGAGGAGTCCCTCTGCCCTAAGGCTAGTCCCACTTTCCCTTCCATCCCCTCTCTCCCCAGGTCTTTGCTGCCCAGAGTTACCCTATAACTGCCTGAGAGTCATATCAGGGATCGCATTGCTCTGATGCCACCATATTAGTGATCCAGTCCAGGGAATGGCAAAGTACAGCCCAGGGCCAATCAGACCCACCTTCTCTTTGTGAATGGCTTGCAAGCTAAGACTAATTTTTACATTTTAAATGCTTAGAAAAAAATCGAAAAGAGAATAGTATTTCACGACATGTGAAAGTTATATGAAACTCGAATTTCAGTGTCCATGAATGAAGACTTATTGGCATACAGCCATGCCCAGTCATTTACGTTTTGTCTAAAGCTGCTTTCCCCCTGCAAGGGCAGATTGGAGCAGGATTCACAGAGGCTTTATGGCCCGCCACGCCTGAAATATTTTCTGTTTGGCCCTTTATAGAAAACATTTGCCGATCTCTGGTTTAATTGTTTCTGATAAGATGGTGCTCATGCTAAAAACACTCTAGATATATTTTAAAGCATTATGATTTTTTGTATAATTTCTTTTTGCAAGTTTTATAAGGCTTTTCATTCTTTTAAAGGCTTTGCTAACTTTTTTCTTGCTAAATCTGTCACCTTTTGTGAGGTGTCTCTAGTTCTGTGATGGTCCCTGATCACCGTAGAGAGGTTGGGGATTGATGCTGGCGATGCTGAGGCCGAGGACCACTGTCCCCGATGCATGTCCCCCTGGAATGTGACTGCAACACTTCTCATACATACATATTTTCTGTTTTTCTCCTGAGGTGCATGTTCCCATGCTGACACTAACCAGGGCAAGGTACAATTATAGAAAGTGACCTGACACACCAGACTTTTTTCTCCCTCCCAAGGAAGCAGCCTGGGATGCAAATTTCTAGGGATAACCTTGAGCCCCCTTCAGTATTTACACGAAATGAATCATTCAAACTTTGAATCGTGTAAATTACCTCTTGGCTGCTCACATCACACCACTGAGTCAGCAAAAGCTGAAAACCACAGCTCCATGGACCACTTCTGAGGCTTCCAGTCCAATCTGTGATGGTTTTTCTTTTATTCTGCCTGAAAGCTGCAGAGCTTAGCTGAACGTCCCCTCTGTAAGGAAGCTTCTTTAGTCAGGGTTTGGTCTGCACATTTGGGATAACTTACTGGAAAGATTTTAATGGATTTCTGACCCCGATAGTCACTTGTGAAAACAGCATTTTACAAACACATTGCCATATTTCCTCTCATGTCCACACCTTCCTCTGATTTTGAGAAGAAACTCAGAAGAGGCGTTCTCTATATCCTCTTCCCCCTTCTCTCCAGACTTTTTCCTCTCTGTTTTAAGAACATGGGCTCATAACAGCCAGTGGTAGAACACGGGACTGAGAGACTACTCACTGCATTAAAGAGAAGTATCATCGTAGTTCATATTTATTTCAACGAAGGGTGCTTCTTGTAAAAATAGCAAAACACTAAATTAGGCATTTGCGCTATTCACATCTGGGGATGATCTGCCACGTTGGCTTACGTACCACCTCCTACAAGACATTTTCCCTTCTTAGTTTCCCAGATCTTAGTAGGACACACTTGTATTGAAATTTCCCATGGGATGTGTGTCGTAAGCTCTGGCATGAAGACAAAACCCAGTATGAACACTAGTAGCATCTTATTTATCCTGGAGTGTCTAACATCATATGGTCTAGACTCATAGCTTTCTTCTCTCTATTCTACAGTTTACTCACCTGCTCAGATGTACGAAGTAGCTACCATCCAGAGCTGTGCAGATTTAAATTACTGATAGAGCTAACACTCAGGACAATGCTAGGCATATGATCATTATTTAACAAACCCTAGTGAGTTATGATTAGAACTCTTATTTTTTAATCAATGTAGGAAGTTCTGTGGCTTTTTGGTACCAGTTTGGATGGGGGAACAAAAGCTCCTTGTTTAGGAATCTCTATACTTACCTTTTCTTTTTTTTTTTTTTGCGGTACGTGGGCCTCTCACCGTTGCGGCCTCTCCCGTTGTGGAGCACAGGCTCCGGACGCGCAGGCGCAGCGGCCATGGCTCACGGGCCCAGCTGCTCCGCGGCATGTGGGATCCTCCCTGACCGGGGCACGAACCCGTCCCCCGCATCGGCAGGCAGACTCTCAACCACTGCGCCACCAGGGAAGCCCAATACTTACCTTTTCTTTTTATCCATCTTCTCCTTCCCAACTCCTTCTTCTTCTTCTTCTTCTTATTTTGCAAGTTGTGGTTAGTAGTAAGCTTTGATTATTTCATAGATTCCTTTAGCATGGATTTATAACTTAAGGTCTAATGAACCCCAAGAGGGGGCTTCAGGGACCTGTCAGCGGCTTGAAAACATAGTACACATTTTTGAATATTTGTATGTCTGTGAATTTTTCTAGGGCCAGTGACTATAGATTTTTGTCAGTGTCAAAGGGATGCAGGCCGAAAAAAGTGTAGAATCATTCCTCTAGGGAGGAATCATTACCATAGTGCAAGGGCACAGCAATGCTAGAAGATTCTAGGGCTACAAGAGTTGCCTGGTTCTTCTCTCTAAAGATTCTCAGGTCCCCAAATTGATGAGACCCAAATAAAATCATGATTCATAAATAGGTCTTGGATTCTCTTTCTCTGGGACTCATTCCCGGTATGTCTCATGATACGGAATCCTTACTGACAATGTCCTACACTAAGCCAAGCCGAGGCCCCCAAAACTTGTTTTACTTTCTCACTTTCTTTGAGAATTATACGGGACCTAGTCCAGAAAAATACTTCATTCTCAGTCTAAAAATAAGTGGGGATGGAGGTGGGGGGAGGAAATTTGGGGAGCAAGGAAGACAGGAATTAATGCAAATGCTCACATCAAGGAACCAATTGCTTTGGGTTTCTAGAGCAGACACCAGTCTCACGCTTTCTATGTCTATGTAAGGGCCACTATATGTATCCATAAAGACTGCAAAAGTGAATCAGGCATAATCACCATCTTAGCAGAAGTTCAGCATCAGCCTTGAGGACCCTGAAACATTTCTGAAATTCACCAAGACAAATCTTCATCTCTGTGCTTCTTTCTGGCTCTGTGTCCCCTGCTACGCTCACCCAGCTAGACTGATAGGGGCAGTGGAAAATTCCAAATGGAAGAGGTTCTTTTTTTTTTCTTCCCCCTGCAGAGCTGAGCTTTACCAAAAAAGAAAAAAAGAGAAAAATTCTTTCTTTCCACAGCAAAGAAGAAAAGATTAAAGTTGTATGACTGTTATAAATATTACATGCTCAGGGCGCTAGTACACGCATATCTCCACGTTCCGAGGCTAGGTTAGAAGTAACCCCTTTCCTGCTGCTGTTGGATTTTAGACTTGACAGATCCCTAAGGACAAGATTGAACCTAACTTTTTATTTGTTTGTATATTAGCAAGAGACTTGATAAGAAGACATCAACCATGCTTATTTTGAAGGTCTCAGCAATTAATGGAGGATTGTTTTCTCCTTTATATCCTCCAGGCATGAGTCAATGTATTTACATTTAACTTCTACTTTATCAAATTAGGATGTGTAACTGCATAAGTTTATATATATATATATATATATATATATATATATATATATATATATATATTTTGTTGTTTTGACACTTATATGATGTTTCTTTTCCTATAAGATTTCTCCCTCCAAATAAATGCTTTTGGCTCTCGTGATGAAGTAAGGGGTGCTACTTTCACACAATAATATTTATGATACTTCAATCCTGTGATTCTCAGGATGTCACCAAGACCACAATAAGGTCACTGGATTATCAAAGAGAAAAGGTCTGGAACTCAACTCTTTCTAACCACAAGCAGTGCTGCTAATTAGCAGGAAGGGAAAGGATGTAAATAATGTTCAGGACAGGAAGCAGCTTCTCAAAGGATCATTAAGTTAAACAGAGAAGGGGGTCCCTAACAGAAGGAATGGAAACCTGAATTTGTCAGACTCCTAAACTCCTTTTGACGAGCGTCATCGTGAGAAAAAAATGGGTTAACGTCTCCCTTTCATTTTACAATGAGAAAATGGGAGAATCAGAGTATAGAAGATGGTGAACTGCCTCTATTCCCCAAAAAGGGCCTGAAACAAAAGCTGCCAAGGCCAACTGGCCAAGTTGAGACTGAGCTCAAACGTGCCAGCCAGAGTTCTCATTCTTGAAATTAGATATTGCATGGTTCCTACATGCAAGAAACCACGGTGTTCATTCTTACATCCCTGATACCATCTCCTTTCTATCTTGTGGTTGATAAGTCTCCTCCACTACCTAATGGGTAGCATCACGTAAATGACTGTAATCACAAACACAGTCCTTACTTACAGAATAGCCTGCTTCCCTCAGGACAGAACGTTATATTGGGCTGGCCAAAAAGTTCATTCGGGTTTTTCCCTCACCGCGAACAGCTTATGGAAAATCCGAACGAACTTTTTGACCAACCCAATAGTTATTGTGAATAATTTGTATTTGCAATGCTGCTCTGCCTCATGTTTATTCTTGTAGTTTCAGAGCCCAGTACAGTTCCATATACATGGTTAGCCTTCATTAAGTATTTGTTGAATGAATGAGTAATATTTTCTCACAGAAGAGACATAGCTTTGTTGACTAAAAATAATGCACAGACTAAGAGGTGAGAATTATGTTTTATTGGGTGGATTTTCTGAAGGCTTAAGCCCAGAAGACAGCAATTCAGATAACTCTGAGGGACTGCTCCAAAGAAGTAAGGGAGGAGCCAGAATATATAGTTTTTTCAACAAAAACCAGGTAGTTGGAACACCTTAAAATGACTGTTAATTAAAGAAAACCAGGTATCTCAAGTTAATTAATTTAGCCCTTTTCTATGTATGGGAAGATGCAAGAGTCTGGGCTCATTGAAATCATTGCTTTGGTATGTACCTTAACCATCTAGAGCCAGTATCCTGCTTTTCGCCATCCTGAATCCCCTCAGGGTACACACCTGGGGATGGCTACAGTGGCTGCTGGCCTGATGGCTGCAACATCCTTTGTTTACTGATATGGCAGGTGACAAGTAAAACATCTTGAGATGTAAAACATCTCTAGAATCCATTATTTAAAACTTTAGGAAGTTTACCCCAATATGACCTCAGTTGCTGAAGCATAACTTTGTCTCTCTCCTCCATAAGTTTCTCCTGTTTCAACGCTCAAGTTGAAGTTTCTAATCAGACTTAGTTGATAACATTTACATTTGTTTGGCCTCTTTCCCCTGAGCCTGAAGGCTGTCCCTCACTTAGGAGGACCTCTTCCAGCTCCCAAGATGATTATAGCAGGTGTAAAAAACCATAGATTTTCCAAGTGTATGTTGGTACTTGATTGGGAAATCTTGACAGTAGCTGGTGTGGCATTGTTTATAGCACACATCCTTGTGATGAATTTCCCCATGAGTTAAAGAGTGAAGACAGCATGTTCTCTTTTTAAGAGCACTTGGCCAATGGAGATTAGCCCAACCATCTTTGTTTATTTGGTTGGATAACTGAAGTCGATTAAGTGCACAGATGGGTTTCACCCGATTTGGGGCAGTCCTTTCTGTAGCCTCCTTCCGAAGCTGCTTTCTACTGTGATTTTCTCAGTAGAGATGGCTTTAAGGAAGGTGAGCTCTGCAAATAGACTTTCATATTTACATCTTCAAGGCCCAGTTGTTCTTAGAACTTTCCAACCAGACACAGTCAATTCCATTAGGTTGTACAGTATACAGCGAGTGATTTAGGGAGATGAACAAATAGAAGCCATTAGCTCTCCAAACGAATCATAATTCATTTGCAACCCAGGCAAAACTGCAGTACAATAAGAAGCTACTCATTCCCCGAGCTCAGGGGGGGCTTAGGTCATGTTTCAATGTTTCATTTCATCTTCACCCTGGCCCTAAATGGATGAGTTTATTTCTCCCATAAAATAGATGAGGAAATTGAGACAGATTTAGTAATTTAACAAGAATCAGAAATCTTGTAAGTGGGAGAGCCAGGATCTGAACCCAAGTCAATCAGACTTGTATCTACTACGTCTAAAGCCTTGGGCAACCACCCAGACTCCTGCCTGGCACTTACCTTTGGGACTCACAGGCTGTTTTGCGTATGTAACTATAATGTCTGGCCAATGCAGATGTTGTCTTCAGCAGAGGCTGAATCTCTTTTATTTATTCATTTATTTATATTTTATTTATTTTCTTTAACATCTTTATTGGAGTATAATTGCTTAACAATGCTGTGTTAGTCTCTGCTGTATAACAAAGTGAATCAGCTCTACATACAATATATCTCCATATCCCCTCCCTTTTGCATCTCCCTCCCACCCTCCCCATCCCACCCCTCTAGGTGGTCACAAAGCACTGAGCTGATCTCCCTGTGCTATGTGGCTGCTTCCCACTAGCTATCTATTTTACATTTGGTAGTGTATATACGTCCATGCCACTCTCGCACTTGGTCCTAGCTTACCCTTCCCCCTCCCCATGTCTTCAAGTCCATTCTCTATGTCTGCGTATTTCTTCCATATGTGTTAGCATACGGTATTTGTTTTTATCTTTCTAACTTACTTCACTCTGTACTACAGACTCGAGGTCCATCCACCTCACTACAAATAACTCAGTTTCATTTCTTTGTATGGCTGAGTAATATTCCATTGTATATATGTGCCACATCTTCTTTATCCATTCATCTGTCGATGAACACTTAGGTTGCTTCCATGTCCTGGCTATTGTAAATAGTGCTGCAATGAACATTGTGGTACACATATATTTTTGAATTGTGGTTTTCTCAGGGTATATGCCCAGTAGTGGGATTGCTGTGTCATATGGTAGTTCTATTTTTAGTTTTTTAAGGAACCTCCATACTGTTCTCCATAGTGGCTGTACCAATTTATATTCCCACCAACAGTGCAAGAGGGTTCCCTTTTCTCCACACCCTCCCCGACATTTATTGTTTGTAGGTTTTTTGATGATGGCCATTCTGACCGGTGTGAGGTGATACCTCATTACAGTTCTGATTTGCATTTCTCTAATGATTAGTGATGTTGAACATCTTTTCATGTGTTTGTTGGCAATCTGTATATCTTCTTTGGAGAAATGTCTATTTAGGTTTTCTGCCCATTTTTGGATTGGGTTGGTTGTTTTCGTGATATTGAGCTACATGAGCTGCCTGTATATTTTGGAGATTAATCCTTTGTCAGTTGCTTCATTTGCAAATATGTTCTCCCATTCTGAGGGTTGTCTTTTCATCTTGTTTATGGTTTCCTTTGCTGTGCAAAAGCTTTTAAGCTTCATTAGGTCCCATTTGTTTATTTTTGTTTTTCTTCCCCTTTCTCTAGGAGGTGGGTCAAAAGGATCTTGCTGTGATTTATGTCATAGAGTGTCCTGCCTATGTTCTCCTCTAAGAGTTTGATGGTGTCTGGCCTTATGATCTGGTTCTTCTGGGACTGCCCTTCACTCCACTTCACAGTTCATGAGTGGTTCCAGCTCTACTGGGGGGCCTTGGATCCTGAACTCCTGTCTCCCCCTCTGGCTTCAGGGCTCAGGGCAGCTGAAACTGAGTACCTCAGATGGGACTTGAACCTATGGGCCAGTACTTGAACCCAGCCAGAACCCGGATTGGGACTTGAACCCATGTCTTTTACTTGAGATCACACACCTGGTCTCAGGACTTAATGAAGCACAGGTTCGTTATGTCTCATGGTAGAAAGAATTCAGTGTGAGACAAAGCGATAGGTAAGACATGAATTTATTTAGAGAGAAACACACTCCACAGACAGAGTGTGGGCCATCTCAGAAGGTGAGAGGCCCTGAAATATGGCCTGGTTAGTTTTTATGGGCTGGGTAATTTCGTAAGCTAATGAGTGGGAGGATTATTCCAACTATTTCAGGGAAGGGGTGGGAATTTCCAGGAATTGGGCCACCGCCCCCCTTTTTTTTTTTTTTTTTTTTTTACCACTGTATCCATTCTTTCCTGAATATTAAGTGCCAGGCACAGTGATAAAAACTGGGTACACAAAGACGAATAAGATAAAGTTCCTACCCTCAAAGAGTTCACTCTTTAGCAAGGAAATCAAGTAAGTGAACAGACAACTGTAACATATTTACAAGAGTGGCTCAGAAGAGTTTTCGATGGGATGATCACATAGCTTATAGTACAAACCAGGATATTTTTTAAAGTAAAGGGCCATGGTATTAACTAATGTGCCTAAAGAAATGCACACGCCAGGTCCATCACAGGCAAACCAGCTAATGAGAAAGTGTGGCCCCTTATCACCGCCTATTTTTTGACCTTTTATGGTTAGCCTCTGAACTGTCATGGTGCCTGTGGATGTGTTATTTAGATAATATTGTATTACAATGAGCATATAATGAGGCTCAAGGTCCACTGGAAGTTGAATCTTTCACCATCTCGGACCTAGTTGGTTCTAACCAGTTTTTGTCACATCCTATGACTATGTCATTCTTTTAAAGGTTGTGCCTTGCCCCCTTCCCTTCTGTTTCATTCCCCCCTCAAGAGATTTTACTCCCATATTCTTATGGGAAGCAGAGAGGTGACGGTCCTGCAGTGGGTAATTTCTAGATCACTTTCTGCCCCCGATTTGTGGTCTCAGCTCCTCCACCATGTGTGAAGACAATGCCTGTGTTATATCCCCTCTGCTTGAAATACCTAAAGTGGGCTTTGTTTCTGTGACTTGACCTTACCTAACGTACAATCCAAAGCTAGGAATCTGATATATTGTTTTATATTTTTAAAAACCATATTGAAAATAACATATCAAGACTTGAAGGTATATATTAGGAGAAAAGAAAGATTGCTAGGGACAAGAAGAGAAGGCAGAGACTCTGAATTTAGGCTCCAGGATCCTGTCCCAACACTGAGCCTACAGACTTGGAATGGAGAACTTTGCATAGTATGAATACCTCATTGAAATGCAGCCCATTCTCTGTTTTGAACACAACTGAATTGAAAAAGCCCCAAACTATGTCTCCTGGGCAAATAATTCCAGATGCTGACAGAAGCAAAGCTATGTTATAATTTTTTTAATTATTATCAGATCCCATATTATAACCAAATGCTGTAACAGTAATTATAGCTACAGAGCAAAATTCCATTCTGTGCTTTTTTAAGAAAATGGAATAAAAGGAAAAGTGAGAACCTATAATTTCGTATGCGTCCAGTGTGTGGGCAGTGTCGGCAGCTCCCGTGGCCTCTGTCACTCTCTGCATTTAAGCGGCCTTAACTCTCACATGGCCCTTGAAGTCCGATGGGGTCTCCTCAATGGCACGAGTATGATGGTGCCTTCCCACCCTCCCTGCAAGTGATGGGAAAGCATCTCTCCACCTCTGCTCAGAGGAACGAGAATTTCTTTGATGTCCTCTTTTGGACCTAGAGAGAGGGTTCCTTCTTTCTCTGTAACTTCCTCAGGAGCCACTAACATGTCATCCTTACATTGTCTCCCTCCTTTCTCCTTTGTCTGCCTCTCCTCCCCTTCCCAAAAGAAACATCCATAAACCAGGTTGATCCAGCCCCTCTTCCGTGGGGTCCATAGTGAGCAGACTGCAATTTGGAAACGGCCCCACATAGACTCTCAATCGTATCCCCATCAAACAAGCACGTGGGCTGCTCACGCTTGCTTTTCGGGGCCGTGGTAACATGCCTGTACTTGTCGGCTGGTCTGTCCCAGCCCACGAATATCTCTGTATCAATGTCTGAATGGGTTCTTCTAACATAGAACTTTACAGACACAAAAAGATTAGTAAAGAGGGACTGTATCTACATCTCAGTGCAGTGTGTCTGTGTGTGTGAGTTTGTGTGTGTGTTCAGTACATAGAGAAAGCCACAATAATATTCCACAAAAGTAGCATGTGCATTAGCTCCAATCTTTTCTTACAAATTCTTACAAACTCCTTCTGGTCCCATCTGGACCCTCTTTGGCACCAGCTTCTCCTGTTCTGCTGTTTCTATTCTGCACCCTGTCTCAGCTCATGTCCCACCTTGAATCCTGCTCGCTAAAGTCACACAGATCATTTGTGAGCATCTGGGCTGATGTGTGAACTGCATACAGTTATCAGTTTAGAGATTATAGATTAAGAGCGCAGATTTTGGGTTTTTTTTTTAATACATCTTTATTGGAGTATACTTGCTTTACAATGTTGTGTTACTTTCTGCTGTACAACAAAGTGAATCAGCTATATGCATACGTATATACCCATATCCTCTCCCTCTTGAGTCTCCCTCCCACCCTCCCTATCCCACCCCTCTACGTGGTCACAAAGCACCGAGCTGATCTCCCTGTGCTATGCAGCTGCTTCCCACTGGCTATCTATTTTACACTTGGTAATGTATATATGTCAATGCCACTCTCTCACTTCGTCCCAGCTTACCCTTCCCCCTCCCCGTGTCCACAAGTCCATTCTCTACGTCTCCGTCTTTATTCCTGCCCTGCCCCTAGGTTCATCAAAAACATTTTTTTTTAGATTCCATATATATGTGTTAGCATACAGTATTTGCTTTTCTTTTTCTGACTTACTTCACTCTGTTTGACAGAACCTAGGTCCATCCACCTCACTACAAATAACTCAATTTCATTCCTTTTTATGGACGAGTAATATTCCATTGTATATATGTGCCACATCTTCTTTATCCATTCATCTGTCGATGGACATTTAGGTTGTTTCCATGTCCTGGCTATTGTAAATAGTGCTGCAATGAACATTGTGGTACACATATATTTTTGAATTGTGGTTTTCTCAGGGTATACGCCCAGTAGTGGGATTGCTGTGTCATATGGTAGTTCTATTTTTAGTTTTTTAAGGAACCTCCATACTGTTCTCCATAGTGGCTGTATCAATTTATATTCCCACCAACAGTGCAAGAGGGTTCCCTTTTCTCCACACCCTCTCCAGCATTTATTGTTTGTAGATTTTTTGATGATGGCCATTCTGACTGGTGTGAGGTTATACCTCATTGTAGTTTTGATTTGCATTTCTCTAATGATTAGTGACATTGAGCATCTTTTCATGTGTTTGCTGGCCATCCGTATGTCTTCTTTGGAGAAATGCCTATTTAGGTCTTCCACCCATTTTTGGATTGGGTTGTTTGTTTTTGTGATATTGAGCCGCATGAGCTGCTTGTAAATTTTGGAGATTAATCCTTTGTCAGTTGCTTCACTTGCAAATATGTTCTCCCATTCTGAGGGTTGTCTTTTCATCTTGTTTATGGTTTCTTTTGCTGTGCAAAAGCTTTTAACTTTCATTAGGTCCCATTTGTTTATTTTTGTTTTTATTTCCATTTCTCTAGAAGGTGGGTCAATGAGGATCTTGCTGTGATTTATGTCATAGAGTGTTCTGCCTATGTTTTCCTCTAAGAGTTTTATAGTGTCTGACCTTACATTTAGGTCTGTAATCCATTTTGAGTTTATTTTTGTGTATGGTGCTAGGAAGTGTTCTAATTTCATTCTTTTACATGTGGCTGTCCAATTTTCCCAGCTCCATTTATTGAAGAGGCTGCCTTTTCTGCACTGTATATTCTTGCCTCCTTTGTCACAAATAAGTTGACGATATGTGCATGGGTTTATTTCTGGGCTTTCTATCTTGTTACATTGATCTATATTTCTGTTTTTGTGCCAGTACTATATGGTCTTGACTACTGTAGCTTTGTAGTATAGTCTGAAGTCAGGGAGCCTTATTCCTCCAGCTCTGTTTTTCTTTCTCAAGATTGCTTTGACTATTTGGGGTCTTTTGTGTTTCCACACAAATTGTAAAATTTTTTGTTCTAGTTCTGTGAAAAATGCCATTGGTAGCTTGATAGTGATTGCACTGATTTTGTAGATTGCTTTGAGTAGTATAGTCATTTTCACAATGTTGATTCTTCCAATCAAAGAACAGTATATCTCTCCATCTGTTTGTATCACCTTTAATTTTTTTCATCAGTGTCTTATAGTTTTCTGCATACAGGTCTTTTGTGTCCTTAGGTAGGTTGTTCCTGGGTATTTTATTCTTTTTGTTGCAGTGGAAAATGGGAGTGTTTCCTTAATTTCTCTTTCTGATTTTTCGTTAGTGTATAGGAATGCAAGAGATTTCTGTGCATTAATTTTATATCCTGCTATTTTACCAGATTCATTAATTAGCTCAAGTAGTTTTCTGGTGGCATCTTAAGGATTTTCTATGTATAGTATCATGTCATCTGCAATCAGTGACAGTTTTACTTCTTCTTTTCCAATTTGGATTCCTTTTATTTCTTTCTCTTCTCTGATTGCCATAGCTAAAATTTCCAAAACTATGTTGAATAATAGTGGTGAGAGTGGGCAACCTTGTCTTGTTCCTGATCTTAGAGGAAATGGTTTCAATTTTTCACCATTGTGAATGATGTTGGCTGTGGGTTTGTCATATATGGCCTTTATTATGTTGAGGTAGGTTCCCCCTATGCCCAGTTTCTGGAGAGTTTTTATCATAAATGGATGTTGAAATTTGTTGAAAGCTTTTTCTGCATCTATTGAGATTATCGTATGGTTTTTATCCTTCAATTTGTTAATATGGTGTATCACATTGATGGATTTGCATATATTGAAGAATCCTTGCATTCCTGGGTTAAACCCCACTTGATCATGGTGTATGATCCTTTTAATGTGCTGTTGGATTCTGTTTGCTAGTATTTTGTTGAGGATTTTTACATCTATGTTCATCAGTGATATTGGCTTGTAATTTTCTTTTTTTTTGACATCTTTGTCTGGTTTTGGTATCGGCAATGGTGGCCTCATAGAATGTGTTTAGGAGTGTTCCTCCCTCTGTTATATTTTGGAAGAGTTTGAGGAGGATGGGTGTTAGCTCTTCTCTAAATGTCTGATAGAATTCGCCTGTGAAGCCATCTGGCCCTGGGCTTTTGTTTGTTGGAAGATTTTTAATCACAGTTTCAATTTCAGTGCTTGTGATTGGTCTATTCATATTTTCTATTTCTTCCTGGTTCAGTCTTGAAAGTTTGTACTTTTCTAAGAATTT
This sequence comes from Mesoplodon densirostris, assembly GCF_025265405.1. Taxonomy (NCBI): domain Eukaryota; kingdom Metazoa; phylum Chordata; class Mammalia; order Artiodactyla; family Ziphiidae; genus Mesoplodon; species Mesoplodon densirostris. The sequence goes on from NC_082661.1 coordinate 62,773,738, forward strand.
GTCCATTTCTTCCATTTGTCCATTTTATTGGCATATACATAGTTGCTTATAGTAGTAAGATGCAGATTTTGGTAGGAGGTAAAGCCAGGCTTGAATCCTAGCTCTGCTACCAAGAAAATTATGGGCCTTGCAAAGCAAACTCTTAAGCAATCATTTCCTCATTTATTAACAATAAATTTAAAATGAGAATAATAATACCTCCTCCAAGGGTAATATGGGTGAAATTAAATCAGGTATGCAGAGTGCTTAGCAAATCTCCCACGGTAAATCCTTACTAAATGGCAACCACTGCTACTAAAACTCAGTGACAGTAAGGGATGTGCTACACTTCAGCCAGCTGGGTGATTCCTGCAGCTCCACCATTCCGTGAGTGCTGCAGTGATGCAGGACTTCTCAGTACTGCAGGACGACTCAGGCTGCTGCCCTGCAGAAGTGGGGGCTGCATAAACACCTGCCTGAATTTGGTGGGATAGGAATCTCTGAATCAATACCCACTGTATTCAAAAGACTTTTGTTTGATGGGTATGTCCTTTATCCTCTTACCGAGTTCCCACATCCAACTCCTGGGGAACTGCTCTTTTCCTGCTGGATGAGGCCACTCCTGTATGCAGAGTGGTCCAGTCGCAGAAGCAATTAGGACTTCAGGGCCCAACAGACAGGGGAGTTCAAATCCCTGTTCTTGCACTTCCATACCTTGTAACTTGGAGTAATTCGCTTAAGTCTTTATGACTCATTTTTTTAATCTGCCTCGTAAAGTCTGAGTCTGAAACTAAAATTATTATAAGAAAAACCTAGCCCAGTGCCTGACACTTATAGGATGCTGAACAAGCATGATACTATTTCCCAGAATTTATAACTGCAACAGTGAATTGGAGAAGGGCTCCCACTCAAGCAGTTACTCCGCCCATTTTTGTTTACGGTGAGCAAGGTTAATTCCATGCTTAACTTCCTTATCCTGAAAACTCATGAGACAGTGCTTAGAAACACATATTCTCACATTTTCTTCCCTGCTCTCCTTCACCTTCATCCCAAATGCTTTCAGAAAGAAAGCGTCAGAATAAATTATTTTCTTCTTTTTTTTCACCAGTAGAATATGGGGTGAGAAAGAGGACTTTTTATTTTTATATACATCTAGATCCTATGACTTTATAAACTTAAGAAAAGCACCCATTTGAGTTCATTAATGTAACACCATGTGCTTCTTGTTAAGAGTCCTATTTTCAATCATGAGAATAATAATAATAAGGAAGACAGTGATTTAAGAAATACATAAACTAAGTCTGGATTTCTTTAGAAACCAAACAATAGCAGACCCTATTGGAAAATATATCCACCCATACCAACAAATGTTCACTCATTTATTCAAGGAATTTCTCTTCTCCTCCGTTATTTCCTTTGTGCAGGGCACTGTACTAGGCCTGGATCAAAAAGGAGACCAGGGAAAAAAGTTAAAATGTGAGAATATGTGTTTCTAAGCACTGTCTCATGAGTTTTCAGGATAAGGAAGTTAAGCATGGAGTTAACCTTGCTCACCGTAAACAAAAATGGGTGGAGTAACTGCTTGAGTGGGAGCCCTTCTCCAATTCAACTCACGTTGCAGTTATAAATTCTGGGAAATAGTATCATGCTTGTTCAGCATCCTATAAGTGTCAGGCACTGGGCTAGGTTTTTCTTATAATAATTTTAGTTTCAGACTCAGACTTTACGAGGCAGATTAGTCTTGATCTGCCACATTTACATCTTTTTGACTTACTTTTACTTGATTTTGATGATTACTTGCTGAAGACTGCTTCTAAATTCTAAGGGGATATGGGCAGCTTTGATGGTGATATTGGGTGAAGAAAGTTTCCTGAAATTAGTCATGGAATCCACATTTGAATTCAGCTCACATTGGAACATCAAGATCTGCTTGTGGCCCCTGCCACTGAGCTTCATATACTTTATTTCACTTCATCCTGTCAGATAAGATGTGTTAGGTTCATTGAACAGTTGAGGAAGTTGAGACTTAGAGAGTTTAAGTAATTCATCCAAGATGGCCTACCTAGCAAGCCTTAGGTCTATGCCCTCTGAGTCCAAGTCTAAAGTTTTCTCCAACACAGTTAGCTTTCCAGTCTAAAAAGAACCTGAGAGATGTAAAGGATATTTGAGGTAATCTCGCCTGACCCCCTCATTTTAGGGAAGCAGAAGCAAAGGCCTACTGAAGTTAGATGAGGCAAGCAGGATCACATCCTGCATACTGACACAACCAAAATTAGAACTTGGTCTCCTGGGTCTCAAACTTTGTTCACTGGAAGCTGGTAAGTATCCTACCCCTTCATCACCTGTTTACAATAGAAACGTTATCTATTTTTTTATTTTATCTTTTTTTATCGAAGTATAGTTGCTGTACAATATTATATAAGTTACAGGTGTACGATAGTGATTCACAATGTTTATAGGTTATACTCCATTTATACTTATTATAAAATATTGGCTGTGTCCCCTGTGTTGTACAATATATCCTTGCAGCTTATTTTATACCTAATAGTTTGTACCTCTTAATCCCCTACCCCTGTATTACTCCTCTCCCCTACCCTCCCCCCACTTGTAACCACTAGTTTGTTCTCTATGTCTGTGAGTCTGCTGCTTTTTTGTTATATTTACTGGTTTGTTGTATTTTTTAGATACCACGTATAAGTGATATTGTACAGTATTTGTCTTTTTCTCTCTGACTTATTTCATTTAGCATAATGCCCTCCAAGTCCATCCATGTTGCTGCAAATGGAAAAATTTCATTCTTTTTTAATAGCTGAGTAATACTCCATTGTGTATATATATATATATATATATATATATATATATATATATATGTACACACACACATGCTACATCTTCTTTATCCATTTATCTTTTCATGGACAAACATTATCTATTTTATATAGGAACTTCCAAACAAACCAAGAAAATCTAGGTCCAAAGTGAAAGAGGAAAACAAGCCCCCTCCCAGCCATGAGTGAGGAAGTTTTCCATTTTGGGTTTTCTGCCATCTTGTCTCTATTTTAGGGATCAGTAAACTACAGCCTAGGGGTCAGATCCAGTTTGTCATCTTTTTTTGTAAATAAAGCTTTATTGGAACACAGCCATGTCTATTTATTTGTATCTTATCTATGGCTGCTTTCTGCTTTTCTGCTACCAAGGCAAAGTTTAGGAGCTGGGACAGAAACTATATGGCCCATAAAACCTAAAATATTTACTGTTTAGCCCTTTATGGAAAAAGTTTTCCAACCTTTGCTTTGTTAATACTTTTTGGCCTAGAGGTCTGAAATTATATTTTTAATAAGTTTTTCTCAATTATAGCTGATAATGTATGGTGGAGATGTTATCAAATCCAAAAGCCAAAGGTCCAAATGTCTTTACTGGGCACACACTTGCATTTACTCAACTTACACTTGTCTTTGCCTTAGAGAGCAAGTTTAAAACAAGGTTCAGCTATCTTAGATAATAACATGACACTTTTTCAAAGTGTTTTTTTTTTCCCCACAAAACAAGAAATATAACTCTGTCAGCATCTCAATAAGCCAAAATATGATGAATGGGCAATCAAGGAATATATACATATTTTGTAGAATATTCTTGATGAGTTGAATTTTACCTGAATCCAGCCATTCTTCATTCTTATTACAGTTGGACAGAAATAACTGCGATCACATTTTCTCTTCTCACAGTCATCTGGCTTGTATTTCTGCTTGCATGCACTGAAAACAAAAAGGTACACAGAGCAAAAATACACACTACATTTCAGCTGAGTTGAGCTTGCTTTTAGTCATGAATGGTGCTGTTTTATTTGGCACACTTGTGTCACATAATTAAAACCAGATAAAGCAGAAATTAGTTGCTAATGGGGAAGTTGCCGTAGAAAATAGAAAGTTTATGTCTGTGAGAAGCACATCACATTAACTGTGAAAGATGGAGCTATTGTTCTCCAAAGGTTGACTCTTATTTTCCATAGAAGAAAGTTACTGCTGCTAAGTGGATACCCCGCCAGGAACTAGAATTCCTTACCTCATTTCTTGCTCTTTTATATCTAGGCAAGGTCTTATGACCCGTTGTTGCCAATAGAATGTGAGAGAAGAGATGCGTGTTGTCTTTGAGTTGAATGGTTAAGAAGTGGTGTGCCTTCTTCACTGTATTTTGACCCTGAATGGAATTGCTGTACTAGAGGCCCTGAGGGTGATGGGGCCACAGAGCAGGAGTTGGGGTCCTCAGTGAGCAAGAAACACATTTCTGTTGTGCTAAACCACTGAGATTTGGGGTTTTATCTGTCATAGCAGCTAACATTAATTAATGCGCTCATCCATAATTCTGCTTTTTTCTATCGTGGCACCTCCCTAATGTGAACAATTTCTGATGGCAGTGGTACCCACCCTCTTCTGAGGGGACACTTCCCCACCTTTCTGATTAATTCTACTCCTGTGTTCTTTGTTAATTGGCCCTTAGAAGGGCACACTTTTAGAGCAGGGAGGAACTTTGGAGATTGCAGTCCAACCAGTTCTTTTTACAGGTTAATTAACTGACGTTTATAAATGACATCAAGCAATTCAATCAAGGTCCCATTGCTCATCAGTGACAGAGCTAACTCTAGTGCTCAGGTGTCCTAATGCCCCCCAAATTCAGGGTTTTTTTAATATCACCATAGTACACCTTTTTTTTTTTTTTTTTTTGCGGTACACGGGCCTCTCACCACTCCTGTTCCGGAGCACAGGCTCTGGATGCGCAGGCCCAGCGGCCATGGCTCAGGGGCCCAGCCACTCCGCGGCGTGTGGGATCTTCCCAGACCGGGGCATGAACCTGTGTCCCCTGCATCAGCAGGCGGACTCTCAACCACTGCACCACCAGGGAAGCCCCACAGTGTACCTTTTTAATCTGTGTTAGTTTATACTTGAAATTATGTTAGCTCTTGGGTATGGGGAAAACATAATATTAGTATTAAGGCAGGAAGTTGGCCTATGTGACTTCTTCCAGCTGTACAATTATCTCCAAGTGGAATTTTCCAAGACAGAAATATATTTGGAGATAAATACATTGCTGGTTTTGTAATGGATTATTTAAAGTGACACATTATTATCTTCTGGACCCCGTAAGCATTTATTTAAGTTTACTTCTCATTTATCTCTGGAATATAGAACTCCGAGGCTGGGTGAGTTTGTTAAGAAGAGAAAACCTGCTTAATGTAATTTATTAGAGAGATTTGTAAATAAGAAGGGACATCCACTAAGGGACATGGCCTAGAATCACAGGGTCTGCTTTTAGTAGCTCAATCATGTACCTCAAAATAAAGCAAAGATGAGTTATAGTGTTCCAGGGATGTTACCGGGAGTTCAGAATAGAAATCCCAATAACAAGCATCCCATTTCCTATCTTAGTTCTGAAAAGTAGAAAAATAAAATAAAGCATTTAAGATTAGGCCGAAATATCACCTTTCTGATTAAAAGGCCAGATTGGAGAACTTGGCATGAGATATGCTGTCCAAGTGGGCTCCTCATTCTGAGCCCCAGAACTGGGTGCAGCAAAGCCAGACTTCAGCAAGCTTCCTCCTACAGAAGCTGAGTTGGCCCCTGGAAGAACAGCTGACTTCTTGAAGGAGGAAGGGTGGAGGTAAACTGAGCATGTCCAGGGTCTTAAGTTAACTGACCTGCTGTCACAGGAAAGAAACATCAGGAGCAGGGAAGCAGCATTGCCAACTAACTGGTGGGTAGTCTGGAGGGGCAAGAATGAACATTTCTTGAGTATCTACCAATAGTTGTCATTATTCTAAGTCCTTTAAAAATGACATTGGTTGTCCTTGTAGCCATCTTGTGTTGAGGCTCAATGGTCAGTGAGGATACAGAGCTTCAGTTGGTCAATGAGGGAGAAGCCAGCTGGCAGAGCCTGGTCCTTCCCTTCTTTCTACAGGCATTATTGTACTCATTTCCCCATCTCTTCCTTTCATCCTCAAAGAGGTGAAATAGCCTGCTTTTCAGGGCTGGCAGAACCTAAACTAGGATCTTTTTTTTTCCTACTTACTTTTTTTTTTTTTTTTTTGCGGTATGCGGGCCTCTCACTGTTGTGGCCTCTCCAGTTGCGGAGCACAGGCTCCGGATGCGCAGGCTCTGCGGCCATGGCTTACGGGCCCAGCCGCTCCGCGGCATGTGGGATCTTCCCGGACCAGGGCACGAACCCGTGTTCCCGGCATTGGCAGGCGGACTCTCAACCACTGCGCCACCAGGGAAGTCCCCTACTTACTTTTTGATTTATTTCTAAGGCTTTTCTTTTTTCCTGACAGATTAAAAGATTACAGTGTGGGAACAAACTCTTTTTACTTATTTAAGACTCAAATCCCATCAACAATCATACACAAGTGTCTTCTCTCTATCTATGTAAAATAAACATGTTGATGAACAATGTTCAAAGTGACATTAAAACTTTTTTTAAAGGATACATACTCGTCTGGAAAATCAGTCAGCCTGCATATTACTATAAATCTTCATTTATAAATAGGCAGCTATCTCCTATGTCTCTGGATGGTTAAACTTAATGCCACTAAAAGTAGAAAAGATTTCTTTAGTTCCTAAGTTTGCAGAACTGGAATGCACACATTTTATTAAATTGAGAAATAGAGTACATTTCAAAAATTCACGTTATCACAGCGAGATTCTTTTATTCACTTTTTTTTTGCTTTGTAACAAATTACAGCAAAAAATGGTTTAATATAATACTCATGTATTATGCCTTGGTTTTGTAAGTCAGACGTCCAAATGGGTTCAACTTAGGGTCTCACAAGGCCCAAGTTAAGGTATCAGCTTGCTTAGTCTCCTAGCTCATTCATGTTCTTAGAAGAATTCAGTTCCTTGTGGTTTTAGGACTAAGGTCTCCATTTTCTGGCTCACTGTTGACCAAGGATAGCTCTCAGCTTCTTCCTCTTCTAGGACCAACAAGAGAAAATTCTCTGCCTTTAAGGGGCTCATGTGATTGGGTCAAGCCCACTTGGATACTCTCCATATCTTAGGCTGATTAATTGGTACTTCAGCTACATCTGCAAAATCTTTTGGTAGCAGCACCTAGATTACTATTATACTGAATAAGCAGGGGCCAGAATCCTGTGGTGCCATCTGAGAATTCTGCCTACCAAAGTTCTATTTTCTTGTGACTTTTCATCTTAATGGTAAGTTCTCAAGTTTACTACTTAATTGAATTCTGCAAGGCTGTTTCTGCCCTTTTTTAGTTATATAATAGTCAGGGACTGTTGATTCTAAGGAGTAAGACAGGAGAATGCAGATATATTGGATTGCAAAAGGATCTTTGTTTTTGTTTTTATTGCATTTGTCCTTCCCCTAATTCTTTATCCTCTGCCACTTGTTGAAAAAGTGGAGAGAGGCTAAGTATTCAACAATGGACAAGAGCATGGCTTGGGAGAAGGGAGGGACCAGGATTCCAATCCATGCTTCTCTACTTACTTGCTATGCAGCACTGGGAATGCTACTTAGCCATTCTGAGCCTCACCTCCTACCTCTAAACTGGAGACAGTACCTTCCCAGGTGCTCTTTGCTAGCAGCAAATAAGTCCTCAGTGCAGCCTCCCTGCATGTTGTATGGATCCTGTAAATGGTGACTATTTTAATTGCTTACACAGTAAAGTTTTAAGAAGACAAATATTGGTCCTCATTCCCAGAGGTGATTTTTAAATTAAGTTGCTAGAAGAAAAGCCAGGAGCAGATCATGTTTCCCTGTCTCCATTTCATTGAGTCTAGAGGAAGATGAAAGTTAAAATTAGCTTGGATTGAGGGAAAGGGACAAGAAAGAGATGATCAAGTAGAAAAGGGATAGTCTGTGTCCTCCCTCCCCGCACGGACCTTCCACTCTGGTCAGGCTGGTTGGCAGGCATCCTGGGGAAGGTCCTTTGGCTGCGTCACCTCTGGCCCTTTATTCACATCAGCTCCTCCTTCTAGAACATTCTCATGCCCCTCTTCCCTCTTGAACTTCCTCCCCTGACCACCCACTCTCAGTGGCTGCAGAGTATAAAGGTTTGAAGCACATGGCTGAAGGCAGCACAGGGACACTCACATCCAGCCCCTTTCAAGTCAAGTGACTGCAAACGGGTCACTTAACTTCTGTCTGCCTCATTTTCCTCATCTTTGAAATTGACATGAAAAACAATAGTATCGACCTTACAGCGTTGTTGTGAGGATTAAATGAGTTAATAAAGGTAAAAGATTAGCGCCTGGCTATAGCAAATGCCTGAGAAGCATTAGTGCTCACCATTATTAATTGTCATCATTATTATTGTCTTTCAACCTAGAAAAGTTCCCCTCCCTTCCTCCTCCTTCCTTTCCTCCCTCCTTCCCTCACTCCTTGTTATTCCCTTTCTTTACTATACAACGTCATAACATCCACAATTAAAAGAATCATTCATCCACAGACACTCCACTAAAATCGTTTTATTTTTTGCATTGTTTTTCAGTTCTTGACCATATGAGTGAAAGGATGAAAAAGGAAAGTTTAAAAAAAAAAATCACCTGGGGGGCTTCCCTGGTGGCGCAGTGGTTGAGAGTCCACCTGCCGATGCAGGGGACACGGGTTCGTGCCCCGGTCTGGGAAGATCCCACATGCCGCGGAGCGGCTAGGCCCGTGAGCCATGGCCTGCACGTCCGGAGCCTGTGCTCCGCAATGGGAGAGGCCACAACAGTGAGAGGCCCACGTACCGCAAAAAAAAAAAAAAAAATCACCTTAGTACCATTTATATTATTGTGAGATATTGAAAAGATGCAATTTTTTATTTCATATCTTTTCAATTTTCTTAATTTGTGTGTGTGTGTGTGTGTGTGTGTGTGTGTGTGACCTCCACAACCTGGTGATAAGCTCAGAGCCTATATTTTATATTTCTTAGGTTTCCTGCCACTGAGATTTGGTAAAGTCTAATAAACAGCATGTTTCATCCCTACACTTGTTTGACAATAAAAGAGAACTCAAGCAGATAGAAATCAAAAATCATCTTTACAAAGATAAGGGCTAGATTAAAAAATGGGACTTTAGGTGCTTGAATCAAGTAGGCTTTCCTCTGTGGGACCCCAGAGAAGACGTATTTACCCGTCCCATGTGGGCAGTGCTAATGTTTCCTAATCCTTGCATCCATCTCCCTTCCAGGCCCTGCCCTGAAAGCCATACGGTGCAGAAGAGCAGGGAATGGGTCCTTTCTGCAGGTCTCTTCCATAGAAGAGAGGTTGAGGCCAAGCTGGATTTTCTCAGTAACTCCTGCAGAATTCACCAAGTAGCTTATTCCACATTTCCTGAGATAAAGTGGGAAGGGGCCCAAGAGAGACCCAGGGCGTTACTGCAGTGAGGCTCACTCCACTTGGAAACCTGAAGCCCAGGATGAGGTGCCCCCCTGCACCCCTGAAACCCCACCACTACCCAGCATTACACGTCATACACCATATATTTGGGACACATCAATTGGACACTTGATGATCAAACGGGAGTAAGAATACCCCCGTCAATAACATGTTCAGTTTGTTGTATGTCAATTACACTTCAGTACAGCTGTTAAAAAAGGAAAGAATTTACCAACAGGCCTAGTGCAAAATAATTGCTCAACAAATGTTAACTCTTGAGTTGACCTTTACTGTATTCCTGTGGAGAAGATAAATGCCACAAAGACTCATCCTTAACTACTCCCCATAGAACTATAGAATCTACAGAATGGAGATGCACTCCCTGGACTCCTTGTATCATTGTTTGGCAGGCTTGGCCATCCTGCCTGGGGACTTCTGATTTGGGGCTGAGCTCTGAAATCACTGTTTGCTTTCTCTATCCACTGCTGGTCCAGATACAATGTTCCATCTCTTCTGCATGGCAGTTCCCAGGGCCTCTCATAATTGTTTCAGATGCTGTGAGGGAACAACTGTCTATACCTTTGAGGCATTTCTCAGACCCCTCACTGCAAATTTTACAGAGATCCACGTTCTAATTCACACAGTCTCAAATATACCCACCAAGCATGGTAAAAATATGTCCAGCCATTTCCCAGTGTTTCTATAATAGAATACAAAACAGAAATGTAATATTATTTATTAAATTATTTACGTGGGTCGTATGAAATTCGTGCACATGTTCTGGTTTGGCTGGACGTTTCCAGTTTCTCTCCATTTTCCTGGCATCCCATCTGGTTTCGCATTTGTCAGAACAAAAGTCTTTCAGTTTGGATAATAAACTATATGAGCACCCTAATTATATGGAACAAGATATTTGATCTAAAAACAAAACATGTTGTGGAGCTGTATGGAATCAACTAGAACCTCAGATTAGTCAATTCTTAGATTCTTTCCCAAGGAGGAGTCTTGTCTAATAGGGACCAGCATCACCGTGCTGCGAAATTGAAGCTCTGAATTTGGGGCATGTGGATTGCAATCCTGTTCTCTCCCCAGCAAGTGTCACTCAGCTTTGTTCACTTTTCCTGCCCAATCCAGGCATCCCTCCTGCCGTCTATTCTTTGCGATTCTTATGCATACACTTCAGTGCTTTTCTCCATTCTGTTTGATTAGTTGTGAATAATGTTTAATTTGTTAACATATTTTATGCACATATGCTTATTTATTTCTATTTAGTTGGGTGAGCTCAGAAGACCCTTCACAGCATAGAAAGAAGTTCAATTCCACTGCCCCACGTCGGTCACCCCTGAACTCTGTCCATCCTCTGTTACTCATGCATCCTCTTCCTCTCCTCTTCCCCCGTCCCCCACACCACAGTGGCTGTCTTCCTCCAGAGTTTATTAAATGTGCTAAGCACTTCACAGGTGTTAACACATGCAGACCTCACCAGGACCCTATCACATGTGTAATATTCAGTCCCCACTCACAGATGAAACTGAGTCTCTAAGAGGTTAAGGAACTATCTCACTCACTGCTAATAATCTAGGAGCCTAGAAACAAAAGTTCATCTTATCTGATTCAAACACCAAAGGCATGTCTCTGTTCTGGCCTCTCCATCTGGCACCAGGCTTCCTTCACCCTCAATGCTAAACGCACACCCCACCGCATCCAAGAATCCTTTCCTGACTCGGCTCTCATGCTCCTCCTTTCTTTGTGGTTTCCTTACAGTGTTTATGGCTTAGGCCATATGCTTTTATAAAATCAGTCATTATGTCATTCTTGTATCACTCTTGAAATGCTTCTAATTTCTGACTTCTTATTTAGAGTGTGTACTTCTCAAAGGTAGAGATGATTTCTCAAAGCTGTTTGTATCTCTGGATCTTAGCAGTGTGCCGTATATATCGTAGCTGGTGGATAATGCTCACTGGTAGGTAGAGTTCCCTTTTCTGTGAAGTTCCCACAGCACCTGCCATAGCACCTTATACAAAGCAGGCACTCAAGGGTGCCGGCTCTGATCCAGTCACCAGTGGGCACTGTGATCCTGGCCTGGGGGCTTTGCTTTCCTGTACTTTGGGTCCTTCCCAGGTAAAACGCACTTGGATTCGCTCTCCACTCTCCAGGGATCTAGGGAAGGCGTAGAGAAAGAGACAAAATACTCTGCAGTCCTGTCCTGGTCTCCTCTCTTGACATCTGCCAGGATTTTCACATGACTCTTAGACACAGAATTGGGGACACACTCCAGGAGAGAGTGGGCTAGATTTAGCAGCAAAGAAAGAAAATGCACTTAGATTCATTTGTTTAACACACAAACACAGCCCGTTAAGCACAACCCTCTCCCTCAATGGGAGATTGAGTGTGTCAGGTATGCGGACATGATGCTATTCAGTTATAAATGCTGTTCCTCTTGTTTCTCCTGATAGGGGCTTTCATATGGGTATGACATATACTGTTCTTCCTATTATTTATAAAAGCTTAACGAGCACCTGTCCCTCCTCATCTGACAAACATCTTTGTTTAATCAAGCACAGACAGATACATGTATTTTATGGAATTCTAAATAGTCTTATAATAAAGAAATGGGGAAATCTACGTATAAATGAGTCAAGTCTGGCATGGATTTATTTTTATTTTTTAACATATTGAATTAAATTGTTGCAATGGGAAAAGATAGACAGCATCTGATAAACCATTAGAGCTCATGTGCTTAAATGTTCAACATATGTTGCATGAGCACTATTAATATATTAAGATGTATACAGTGTTAAGGGTTTAAGTGACTTTGGGATCAGAGCCAATATAATAGCCACCAAAATACATAATTTTATTCATCTTGATTATTTTTGCAACTACAGTTGACCCTTGAACAACACAGGACTGGACTGCATGGGGCCATTTATACGTGGATTTTTTTTCAATAAATATGCACTGCAGTACTACACGATCCACAGTTGGTTTAATCCACCAATGCAGAACTGCATATACAGAGGGCCGACTGTAAAGTTATACGTGAATTTTTGACAGCAGTGGGAGTCAGTGCCCTAAGCCCCCGTTGTTCAAGGGTCAACTGTAATTGAAAGGCTTCTTTCATTTTGCACTCGCTGGGTTCTATAATTATCTACATTCCTGCCTTTCCCACGAGACCACAGGTGCCAGGACAGCAGGAGCTATGTTTTTTCTCTTCCTGTCTAATATTTTTTATTTTATGAAAGTGCCTGGCACAGAGAATATCTTCAGTGAATCACTTGAACTACTCTGCATTAGAAATGTGCCTCATCATTGTTTCATATTATTTAACTTTTATTGAAGTTACACAGAGTACTTACCATACCACAAAATTTTAAAAGTGCACATGTGATAAAATTACATAAAACTAAATACACACACGATGAGCTTTGACTAAGGTGGGGCTACAGTATCAACGCCAATGCCAGTTCACTGTGGTCGTTACTGTACTCGGGCTATGCCAGATGAGACCACTGGGGAAAATGGAGAGAAGAATATTCAAGATCTCTCTGTACTATTTCTTACAACGGCATAAGAACCTACAATTATTTCACAATAAAAAGTTTTTAAAAATGAGTACATCCAAGGTACAGAGGAAGTTCAGTGACACTATTTAGAATTGTAGATAGAAGTTAGTAATTTGACCATCCCATTGTTCATGGAGCTTCCCTACATGTAAACATGGAAGCCAACGAGGACTTCATTTTCAGGTTCCTAGTTAATAAATCAGATATTTTGCTATTCTAGTGCTGAATCAGAACAAAAGCCACATGCTATTCCTTTACTGTTGACAAGGAACAAGATTGTGTGTGTGTGTGTGTGTGTGTGTGTGTGTGTGCTATCAATATGAGATCTTTATTTCTTCTTCAGTTTTCTCCAGGAAAATGACAGTAACAACAAATGCTGATTCAATACCTACTATACACCAGGTACCACGCGTCTGCCGATCTCAACTGATGTAATCGTGTATTACAGACAATGAAATCTTGGGAAGGAGGGGCAGACAGACCAGGGTTCAAATCCTGGTTCACAAGTTGTTCTTACTTGTGTGCCTCTATTGTTTACTTGTGTGAGACAATTGTATAACTTCTTGGTTTCCTTATCCATCAAATATTAGTAAGTGACAATCCCTAGCTTGCAAAAATATGGCCCAGAGATGAAATTATATTATGTAAGAATATAATATAAACCAAGTCCCCGTCCAGCCCAATACATGGGAACTCAACAAAAGATAGGTGCTTCTAAATTATCGCTGGGAACATGCGGGTCCCCTCTCCTATCACCTCCCCATGGCAACTGCTCTTATCTTTGGCATTTCAAAGATGAAGGGCAATCTCTGTAGTCGTGTATCAGCGGCAGATGCCAGCAAACACTACAACCAGCATTGGGATTCGGTAGCAGATGCCTGTGATGGATTATTACAATTTCCTATCATGTAATTGCTTTTCTGTTTGACCAAAGGTACTTTGTTTAATCTATTTCTAATTTGTTTTAAACCGTTAATTCTGGAAACTCATAAAATGGGAAATATTCTTAGGGAAATCTTTCCAACTTTCTCCCCAGTGCAGCTGCAGTTGAGTTAATGTATGGGAGTGCACTTGGTAAACAGTAAAGCGATATACAAATGTGAGTCATTACTGTTATTACTGTTATTGATCTTGGCTCTAATTTTCCTAGGCACTCTCTCTGCGCTCTGGGCTCAGAGATCCCACGGAATTTAATGGGCCTTGTCAAAGGAGGGAAGGTATGCAAAAGAGGAAGAAATGTTCTCATTTTGATATTCATGGTTCCCCTCCTTTTCAACAAGAACCCCTTGTCGAGGTAACCCAGTTTTTCAACCTCGGCACTATGGGCATTCTGGGGAGGATAATTTTATATTGCTCCAAAAAAGCTATTGGAACAAATTTCAGAGCTAGCTAAAATTAATTCTTAAACAGAGGGCATGTATGACAAGAGGGTGAGTTTCGAGAAGACCCAAGTTTTTCTTATTGCTACCTATTTTAAAAGTGACGCACAAACCCCAGCTCCAAAATCCAACACGGGGGCTACAGGAATAACCTTGACTTTGGCATTCTGCTACTTCTGATATCATTTATTCACTCAATGATTATTTATTAAGTATCCACAACTGTTTTCAATACAGTCTCTTAGTGGAATATACACATGCTGATGCCCAGGGGCCCTAGAAACTCCCAAAGGGAAGAAGCTGGACTGGTGTTATAGGCAGAGCACATCAAATAAAGACTTTGTATTTATAGATTTTAAGCAAAGGTATCAATTGTGAAACAGATTCGTGCCTTTTTCCCCAAAAAGGAAAATGGTAGTAATTACCACCCTCCTTCAGAATCACAACCCACTTGGTCACAAACCAGGATTTTCAATGGTGAGTTGGGAAAAGAAGGAAGGGAGGGAGGGAGGGAGGAAGGAAGGAACGAAGGGAAAAGAAATAAAGAAGGCAGCAGTTCTTTTTTCCCCTTGAAGGAAACATTCTCTCCCTGTTACTGTAGGGAATGAGAATCACTACTGTTTCTTATTTTCCTGACCCTGTGAGAGGCAGGGTGTTTAATTAGAGATCCTCAGGCCTGTTGACAGGCTGACGCCAAGCCCCGCCTCCATTGATGTTGGCCGCCTGTACTTTGGCTCCTTTTTGCCCATAATGTATCTCTCTGTCTTTGTGCTGTAGCTGCTGCCTAAACAGATTTTCTGTTTTTAATAAGGAGCTGGAAAGTCTTGTAGCCCTTCCCAGTAGTATAGTTGAAAAAAGAAACAAGAACACAAGTAAACAAGGGTGCAGTTGCCATTCTGTTAACTCTTGCTTCACTGGTAGTGAGCCTGGGGTGCAGTCTGCCGGCCTCAGCATCAGCTCAGACAACATTACTAAACTTTCAGCAGCACCCCCAAGGCTTCCTTCCCTTCTGTTCTTCTCCTGCTCTGACTTGGCCACAAGAGAATGTTGGTATCTGGGACACCTTTATCCTGGGAGTTACTAGAGTTAGGGGCTAGGATTGCAGGTTCTGAACTCAAACTGAATTGATTTCTAATTGGGTTCTGTCATTCACAGGCTGTGTGATCACAGGCCAGTTGGTTAACCTCTCTGAGCCTTGGTTTTCTCAGCTGTAAAACTGAGATGATAATGGTACCTTCCTCATAGGGGCGTTATGAGTGAGGAAACACCTTTAAGGCACCTGGTAAGTGCTTGGCAAAAGGTCTCGGCTGCTGTTGTTGTCACCGTCACTTGAGTCTTGGTCTTCTCTATGCACTTGGCCAGGGAGCCAGGAGGCAGCTCTAGAAATTGCCTCCCGGTGGATGCCAGACCTCATTTTTCCTGCTGAAACTAAGAAAATGGTGAATCATTAAAACAACAACATGCCTGGGCTTCCCTGGTGGCGCAGTGGTTGAGAGTCCGCTTGCCGATGCAGGGGACACAGGTTCATGCCCCGGTCCTGGAAGATCCCACATGCCGCGGAGCGGCTGGGCCCGTGAGCCATGGCCGCTGAGCCTGCGCGTCCGGAGCCTGTGCTCCGCAACGGGAGAGGCCACAACAGTGAGAGGCCCGCGTACCGCAAAAAACAAACAAACAAACAAAAAAACAACATGCCAGCTGCAGCCCACTCTTGTCCTGTGCAGAAAGCAACTTATTTCTTGAACCTGGCTTGTATAATCTAATTATAGTCCCAATCACCCAACTGCTTGTGGAGGAGCTCTGTGCATATGGCGTCTGAGACACGGCAGCATCTTTGTGCTTTGCCGTGTCCCTGGAGCTCTTGCATGGTCCTCGGTGGCGTGGACACTGCCTGCCATGGGGGAGAGGCCAGGTTCCCTGATTCACTCACCAGGCACCTTCGGTCTGGGATTCTGGCCGTTTGAGCTCCCAGACAGTGTCCGCACGGGATGCTCATCCATTTGCACACGTTAAACCCAAAGTTCTAATTGTAGGTTGGTTTCCTTCTCTGGGGTCTAGACTGAGCTCTATACTAGAATATGCCTGGGTTCTGGTTGCTGAGGGAGCCCAGACCCAATGGGACAATGGCAGGGGAGCCGAGGGTTCTGGTGGTGACAGCAGCTGCTGCTGCATGCAGCAGGTTTTACGTGAAGTATCTCCTCTGTCTCTCACAACAAACCTGGGAGTCTGGCTCTGTATACGTGAAGAAACTCCTGATAGGCTGAAAGGGAATGTGAGTCTAAGTACCCCAGAATAGAGATTTGCCAGAATTTTTCTTCCAAGATGCAACTGACAGTTGATGTTCTCATGGGTGAAGTACTCTCAGGGGTAAATCTATGATTTTAATAAGCCCACCTCCAAATTTTTCAGAGGAAATTAAGAAAATTGGGTTTAAACTCTAAGCTCTTGTTTCTGTGTGTGGGCTACTTGAAAAATATGTTTTTCTGAGCATTTGAGTAATGATATCATTCAGTTAAAGGTCTATTTCTGAATATCACAAAGATAACCCAGGCTGTGGGTTCTACACCGTCCCGCCACACCAGCTATAACTACCTGCTTCCTTCTCGTGAGGGAGCGAGCATACCACAAATCAGGTAATAGTTTCAGGGTTGCAGGTTAAAGATAATCCGTGCACAGCTCTTAGACTACAATTGTGTATTCAGTACACTTAATAAATAACAATAGCTAATCTACACATAGCCCTTACTACATGCCAAGCATTCTCTTACTGGGTGGTACGTATTTTAACGAATTTAATCTCCACAAAAATCTTTTTCAGATAAGTACTGTTAGTACCCCCATTTTACAGACGGGGATAGTGAGGCATAGAGTAAAGTAATTTGCCCGAGGTTCTGCCGGTAGAAAGCAGTGGACCCGGGATTTAAACTGAAGCAGGCTTGATTTGATCAGGGTCTGCAGTACTGTTTCTACGCACTAGGCCATGTTTTACTGTGAACTTGAACTGGCTTGTTTCTTTAATTTAAAAGTCATCAAGTCCTAAGCTTCAGAATTTGAACTATTGTTATTAACAAGTTATTGTGGCTGCTTCACAGATCCCAGTGAGGCCTCTGTGCTGTGACTTCACCTTGAGAACCACCCTGGAGAGTGCCCAGCAGAGAGCACAATTGACCCAGTAATTTGATTTCATGAACCATAATGGATTCCACCCTGTGTTTGAAAAATACTATTATATAGAATATTCTCGTCTAAGATGGGGGACTGTGATGATGATGTTGATGGCTTTTGTTATTAATAGTATTATGATGATTACTAACATTACCTTAGTAACTTATGTGCCAGGGTCTGTTCTAAGCTTTTTACACATAAAAAGTACTTTTAAACTTCTCTGATCCTGTGTTATCTGTCCTTTCTTTCTTTGTGCAATCTCATAATAGTTTAGCATTTGTAACCACAACTGAGAATTACCTTAACTACATCCCTATGTCCTTTTGTCTTAGTTTAGGCTGCTGTGACAAAGTACCACAGGCTGGGTGGCTTATCAACAACAGAAATGTATGTCTCACAGTTCTGAGGGCTGGAAGTCTGAGATCAAGGAGTCAGCAGATTTGGTATCTGGTAGGACCTGATTCCAAATTGCAGGTGGCCACCTTCTCCTTGTGTCCTCACGTGGCAGAGGGAAAGCTTCGATCTCTTCATCCCTTACAAGGCACTCATCCACTCATGAGGGTGCCACTCTCATCAACCAGTTACCTCCCAAAGGCCCTCAAGAAGGTCAGTTCCATATAAGTGAGGGTTAGCTCGGAGACCATGAGCTTAGAGAGATTAGAGTTCTAATTCTTACTGGTCGAAAGAATAATACAATAATGCCATGTGCTCAGCCACTACTCTATTCTATGTAAGGTATCTAATCCTGTCTTCATCCCTATCCATATTCTTCATTTGAGGAAACTGAAACTCAGAAAGGTGAAGCAACTTGCCGAAAGTCACACAGCTAGAATGTAGCTGATGCAAGACCCAAATCCAGGCCTAAGCCTGTATTTCTCCATACTACCCACTGATCTCTCATCCACTGACTTTCTCTACCAAAAAACATTTATCAAAACCTATATCTGGTTCACAGAAACCACTCAAGGAATGTTGATTGCAGATAATGCCATTGCCCTGGAATCATAACCAAGTGCAGAAAGGATTCAAGACCAAGTGTTGAGAAAAAGGAAAGAATTTCTCCAGGCCCAGTGAGGTAGCATGCATGGTTTGAGGCAGGTTGTGGCCAGAGCTGGGGCTCAGAACCAACCCCGGACAGAGCACAGAGGTCCAGGCCAGCTGCCCCGATGGAATCCCCAGGACTTGGATTGCCATTTTAAGATCCCCTGTGACTTGGAAGAACAGTATTGCCTCATGCAATATTTCTCTAATTTGAGGACCATAGACCTCACATAATAAGTTTGTGAACTCTCTGGATCCAATTTGAGAGATTTTGCCTTAAAAGTTAAGTTCAATTAGACCCTGCCTTAAAGCATGTGCCATAAACCCTCAACCCACCTGGATGCTGAAGCCACAGCTCAGCCCCCTGTTACTCCCAGGTCATCCCAATGACCCAGAAAAGGCGTAATGTTGTGATTTTAGATTATACTAAACACAACTACACAGCATGTAAAGTGTTCTTAACGATAACTCCGAAAATCTGAGAACACGTCCACAAACCCCAGTGTAAGAAACCATGACCCAGTTGTTCAGGGCATTGGCTTTAGGGCCAGACAGATGCTGCTTGAGGTCCCTTCTATTTCCAGCTTTTAGGAAGTGCCTCAGGCCAGGCAGGTGAGCTCGGGTAAGCTCCCACCCTTTGGCATCTCAGTTTATTCATCTGTGAAATGCTCATGGAAAAAGTACAGAGGCTTAAGAATGTGGGTCCTGTTTTTAAGACAGTGCTAGGCCCCTAGTAGAGACTTGATAGATGGTGGCTATTAATATCTTTATATTAGTGTTCATATATATATATATATGTTTTTTGTAAATAAATATATTTAACTAGTGTTCATTCAACAGAAACACATTGGTCAATCTCTCACTATATTCCAATCACAGTCCTACTATGAGAAGAGACATTTACATGAAATCAGATGGATAAGAAGACATTTCAAAGCTCTAACTCAAATTTGTCCAGAATTTGCTTTCCACCCAAGCCTTACATGACAAAATATCTCATTTGAATTAGATAGGACAAATATTGGGATTGTCACTTTAGAGGTGAGAAAACTGAATCCTCCTTAGCAAAGTGAACCATCCAGGAGAGAGCCTGAAAAATCATCAACATTTGTATCTTTAATTTACCAATGTTTACTCTGTTCCAGACACTAAATATGATTTATCCCATGTTATTAGTTCAAGCCTGGGTAAGGTGGGTGCTGTTATCCTCATTTTCCATGTACTGAAATCAAGGTTAAATAAGATAACATCTTGCTGGTCTGATCCCCAAGTCTTAGAACCAGAATCTGGGTTTTCTGTGCCCTTTCCATTCCAGCATGAGATGAATCCTCATGGGTTTCATGTTCTTGGTACTTTAAATGAGTCAAATCTTCTTTGCCCTGAAAAGTTTACTCTTTTGCTGATATCCAGTGTGAATCTGGCCCTTTCATGAGTTTAATTACCACAATTTTGTTGTTGTTTTTGCAATTTTCAAAGTGTAGTGGAATCACCCAGATGCATCACGCAGATACGTCGTTACTGAAGAACATTTCTGAGCACCTACTCTGTGCTAGGCAATATGCAAGGTTCTTTGCATTTGGAATTTTGCCCAGTCATCTACAGAACCTAGTATGGCATACATCACCATCCCATTTATAGATGAGGAAAGCAAGCTCCCAGAGGCTACGAAACATGCCCCCTGGTTGCAGAGCTTATAAATTAAAAAGGACACGATTCATACCCAAATCTTTCTGAGTACAAAGTTCCTTCTGCTACATCATTTACATAAACCCATATGGAGGGAGCCTGAAATAACCACAAACACAAGACATATCATATGGTAACGTATGACGGATTGTCAGATGCAGGGAATAGGGCAGAACTTTTCAGAGGAGACAGCTATTATGATGGCCTTGAAAGGTTTCACAAAGCACAAAAAAACTTTTAGGATGGGTAAATAGGAGAGAAACAGAGAGGTAAAGGAAGGCAAGAAGTCAGGGAATGATAAGATTCCAATGTTCTCGAATCTCAGGCACTTTTAGAAGAACAAAGGGAGAAACGGGGTCTCCTCATGGGCACTGTGGCTGCCACTACCTCTACCTTCCTGAATGTCTGAGTGGATGAGCCTCGGTGATGAACTGAATCACTCTCTTCCTCTGCCAGTTTTGTGGGCCATCGTCCTGCCTGGGGCCAAATGGTACAAAAGGCCATTAGAGGCCCACAGTGAGAAGGAAGGTGCCTGGCCTCGACAGTCACGCCATGACCTGCAGGATGCTTGCGTAAGATAAAAGTACACACAGGATGGAGAGCCTGAGGCCAGTCCAGGGACAGCTGCGTGAGGGACAGTCACCTTCTCGCCCTCAACTGCATCCAGGCAGACATTGCTAATTGATCCCAGCACTTTTTTCCTCCAGGCCTGAGCTCAGCCTCTGAATCCTTCTTAACCCCTCTCTCTAGACATCTGCTCCCCAAGGAGAAACCTATTTGCCATCCATGAGTCAGCCTTACAGATGAGGGAGGCTCTGAGTTGCCTGAGCTCAGAGTCTGGCCTGAAACCCGGTTCTGCCTGATTACCAAGCCCCCGTTTATTCTTCTGCCTACTTCCTGCTCTGCGGGGGCCGAAGTGGCTGGTGTAGCAGAAAACACCAAATGGAGAATCGGGAGAGCCCAGGTCTGCTGGAAACTAGCCAAATCATTCCCCCGCTCTCAAACTCAGCGTCTTCAGCCCTAAAACGGGGATGATACCTGTGGGCTTCTCGGGAGCACAGCACGGAATAACCCAGGTTAAGCATGGAGCCCAGGCCTCGTGCACTGCAGGGGCTCAAGAAATGCTCCCCTTACCACTGCTGCTCAGCAACAGTTGGCAGCCCCCGTGGTGTAATGGAAATGCCTCCTTAGCTCTGTCAGATACTAGTCGAAGGTCACCCTGAGAATATTAGGACCAGGCCTAGAGCTGGAAGCGTTCTGGGCTGTGATACAAGTGCTATCGCTCCCTGCCTCTGTGTGTCATTTGGCAAACCACTCACCCTCTCTGTGCTTCACTTTATTCCTCTACGAACAAAACTGAAATGGGATTCTGTGATCTCCGATGTTCCCAGATACCCTGGAGTGATGATCTTAGTCTAACAGACAGACACAGTGTTCAGGGGTCTGTCTAACCAGCTTGCGACATGCTCACCCCTCCATCCCCCCACCGCCACTCAAAGGGAAAATCCCCGAGCCAACCCATGTGGATGGAATAAGGTCCTTTTCTTTGCCTTTCCCCCACCATTTTAAAAAACACAATGAAGCTCTGTGAGAAAACAACTACGGCCTGTTCTGTGGAAATTGAGTCTAGGGGGAGAAATTGCGGCACTGCTTTTGGACTGGCACGTGTCCAATTTGCCGCTGTGTGAAAACTCCCAGGTCTTTCCATTTCTTCAATTTTGTAAAATATCGTGGATTTTCTCTCCAAGAACCCGTCTCCATAAAACTGTCACCTACCAGTAGGGGACTGGGGTAAAGCCACAGAGAGCACGAAACCCAAGCTTCAGCAGATATCTCTGCAGTGGAAAGGAAACAAGACCCACCCAGAGAAGCAGCAGAGAAGTAACTCACTCTGATGACAGGAAGTTGCCTTTATTTGGATTTATTCTACCCACGGCAGCAGCAGGTTTCTTCCAGAGGTAGAAAAAGAGTGTCAGGGAGGCGTCAAGACCCTCTTGTGGGGTTGCAAACTGGAGGAGAGCTCCTTCTCAGCGCTGCTCCTTAGCCTAACGATTCCTCCTTGCACAGCATTCTGGGGTCACAGCTGGGCTTGGTGAAGCTTCAGCTCTTCATTACTGCCCCATGTGAGCCAGAGCAAGGCAAGTAAAAACACCTGTTACTCGTGTATGGCCCAGGCTTGTCGTGTGGATTATGACAAAGCATTTCCTTATTTTGTCTTCCCATCATCTCTTCAAATTTACTTTGGGTTCTCTTTGTTTCCTGTGGCTGCCATACCAAAGTACCCCAAACCTGGTAGCTTTAAAGGAGCAGAACTTTACTCTCTCACAGTTCTGGAGGCCAGAAGTCAAAATCAAGGTGTCTGTAGGGTTAAGGCTCTGAAAGATTGTTCCAGGCCTCTCTCCTCGCTTCTGGTGGCTCCCAGCAATCCTTGGCTTGTAGACGCATCAATCCTATTTCTGTCCTTCCATGGACGCCTCCCCTGTGTCTCTGTGTCTATTTTCCCTTCTTACCTCTCATAAGGACTTGTCATTGGATTTAGGGCCCACCCTAATCCAAGATGATCTCATGTCCTTAAAAGACTACCTTTGCCAACATCCCTTTTTTCCATAAAAGTTCACATCTCTAGGTTCCAAGTGGACATATCTTTGGGGAGGGGTGGGCTGCTATTCAACCCACTTCAGGGGATTTTCTCCTTCTGTCCTTGGAGTACGCTAGGCACATCTTTTCTGCTCCTTCTCAGGTATGATTCAACTACTTTGAGTTTCAGTTTAGCCACTGGAATATCTAACGCTGCGTAACAGCCAAAGCTTGAGCTCCAGTTAGATCTTCTCTCCTGTGCAGCTCAGACCTGGTTCAGACTGAAAGATGCAGTGGGCCAGGAAAGCACTGCTATTCTTTCTACTCTTTTCTGCTCACCTCTATCCTTCCCCCAACATGCAGCTGCTCTTTTGCTCTCTTTCAGGGTCTAAGGTGGGTAAGGTGGAGGTGCCAGGTGGATTCATGTTCCAGGCCTGGCAAATATTCCAAGGGGAGACCCTGGCTAGGCCTGGCCAATGTGAAAGCAGATTGGTTCTCTCATGGTCCCCTCCTTTGTGCAGTCCCCTTACCCAGGCTGATGCACCTGGTCCTAAGCCCCGGCATTCGGCCAGCGCCTGTAGAACAGCTTTATTGGACCTTCCCTCACTCTCCCTTTGCTTATCTGGCTCACAGGACATGCACTTGTCCTTATGGCCTCCAGGATAGAGGCTTGGTCCCACTAAGCGGTCCTCTCCTGTCTGGCCACCCAGCAGGCGGGTGCTCAGCCTCCCCTGCCCCTTCTCAGGGCTTGAACTCGGATACTTGATCCTCTCCAACTTGCTCGGGTGTGGGTCAGTCTCCAGACTTCTGCGTCTTCCAACTTCCAGAAATAGAAATAGACTTCAAAAATCTCCGCATCCCTGAAGCTTCCCTCTGGAGGCTTGGGGTCACAGGTGGCAAATGCCCCATGCCCTGGGAGAAAGGGTGGGACTCGTACGAAGACAACAGCCCTCTCCAAAGAAATCCCTTCCCCAGTGTTCTGTGCCCACACTCAGGGTCCCTTTTTTATCTCATTGTGCTGTTTGCTCTGTTAGTCCACACAGAGCAGCCCCCTGCCATGTCCCACTCACTTCGCTATGTGATTATCGCATTTAGCTCCTTAGTTGCGATAGAAAAAGGAAGAGCCTTTTTCCTCTGTGGAAGTTATGTGGATTATCTTAGGTCCCTCTTTTGATGAAGGCATTCTCACTATTTTAACTTTCACTACTGAAAACAAGGGAAGTACAGCCCAGTAGATTGGGAGTCTCTGCAGAGAAGCCAGTCTGAAGTTTCTGGAATCATGCAGAGAGTACGAGTGTGCATCTACTCTGCCTCTATTATAATGCAAGCTCTTGAAGGGTGGGGAAAAGGTAGAAGAGAATTAAACATGGGCCGCTGTTTTTTGCCTCACAGAAAGGAGTTTCACCAGAGGAATGTAAATTTGAATAGCAGGGATTTTTTAAAATCTCTTGTATGAAAGTGATGGGGTATTGGGTGATCTTTCTTGATTAAAAAAAACTCATTGGTAACAGATGAAATGGGAACTCAAGAGCTCTTTCCTAGTTCAGATCGACAATGGGGGTCTTTGTTCCCACCCAGCCCTTCATTTCTACATTCCTGGCTCCCTCAAATGTCCCATCTTCCCTGCCATGCTACCCCTGCCCCAATTTTATGTTCTTTTCCAATTCTCATTTTTTTTCTCCCACTTTTATCTAAACTTAACACCACTTTGTCCCTCTAACCCCTACATGTCTGCCAAGAAGGCTGGGAGGAAATTGTTAATAACTCATATTGATCTGTGTTAATATGGTGTCCATTGCTTGGACTGTCTTTCCCAGGGTGCTGTCACTCTAACGGTCACTCAAGGAAACTGTGTAGACCTTAAGGAAAGATTTTATACCTTAGAATTACCTGAGAATTGACTCTTGCCCACCTGACAGTCTGGGAGGTTTAGATCATATATCAAGACAAAATCGGGTAAATCCAAACATATCTAAGCAGGCATGATAGTGAGACATATTTCAGACATGACAAGTATCATTCTAAATGATCTTAAGTTACAAATATATTTGTATATTCCTTGGAAGCAGCTGTTTATTGACCAGCTACCCTGCGTAAACCAGGGACACAGAAGGCTGTCATCTTGCCTTCAAGGAGCTTCATGGAAAGAGGCCCTGTGCTTTGAAATGTAACAGCTTCAAAAAGTGTATTTGTACAAGTCCTGAAGTTGTTGGAGGAGGCAGGATCCACCCCCTACCCTGACATCTGTGAGGGTGATGAGGTGCTGGGGCCAGCTGTTAGCAGTTCACCACAGCCATTTGTAAGCCTCTCTTCCTAAATCTGTTCTCAGTTACGTCCAGTTCATAGCTGGAAATCTACCACAGTGGGAGTGTTTACACCACAGAAGTTGGTGAGCACTACAAATCAGGGCTTTCTTGTTTCAAGAGAGTTCAACATTTACCAGCCTATCACCAATGTCAGGAGGGTGCTTCTTCCCCTGACTTTCAATGTGACTTGGAATTCACTTTACAGCAAACCATTTAGCATGCCTGTATCTCAGCGAAAAGAATCACTCATGCTTTTTCTTTTAATTTTTATTGGCGTATAGTTGATTTACAGTATTGTGTTAGTTTCTGTTGTACAGCAAAGTGAATCAGTTATACATATACATATATCCACTCTTTTTAGATTCTTTTCCCATATAGGCCATTACAGTGTATTGAGTAGAGTTCCCTGTGCTATTCAGTAGGTCCTTATTAGTAATCTATTTTATATATAGTAGTGTGTGTTATGTCAATCCCAATCTCCCAATTTATCCCTCCCCACCCACCTTGTCCCCTGGTAGCGATAAGTTTTTCTACATCTGTGACTCTATTTCTGTTTTGTAGATAAGTTCATCTGTACCCTTTTTTTAGATTCCACATATAAGTGATATCATATGAGATTTGTCTTTCTCTCTTTTAAGGGAAACTGTGAGAACCAAGGAAAGCATACAAAAGGAAGTACTTTGGGCTCCCTAGAAGAAAAGGTTTCCATTCTTTATTCTTTGACTCCAGGAAATGAATGCTCGGGATAGTTCAATTTCTGTTCCTGGGTCCAGCAAGTCAATAGCAGATCTTTGGGGGAGGGGCCCTCTTTTCTGTCTGTTATTATAATGTTCCAAATCATTCTCTTATTGAAGGAAAATAAAACTCTGTAACATAAAGTATACTTTTAAAACATTCCTCACTGTTTGTTATGATCGAATGATATATTTTTGCCACATATTAATTGACACAGGGCACTGTGTGGGAGATGGTGGGCTTATCAAAATCAGGAATGGGGCTTCCCTGGTGGCGCAGTGGTTGAGAGTCCGCCTGCCAATGCAGGGGACACGGGTTCGTGCCCCAGTCAGGGAGGATCCCACATGCTGCGGAGCGGCTAGGCCCGTGAGCCATGGCCGCTGAGCCTGCGCGTCCGGAGACTGTGCTCCACCAAGGGAGAGGCCACGGCAGTGAGAGGCCCACGTACAGCAAAAAAAAAAAAAAAAAAAAAAAAAATCAGGAATGGGAGGATAGGGAGTTTAGAAGTTTATGGCCAATACTTATTATTGAGCTGCCATCCACACTTAGGTTTGCTTGGATTATTTTCATCTTTCAACAAATAATTGTTGAGCATCTTCTGTGCTGGGTCTGGGGCAAAGAACAATAAGAATCTAATCCCCAGGTGGGATGGGCTGAAGGTCCAGAGTCAATGTGTGTTTACAGAATGGATGGGCACAGTGGTGAGGAAAGGCCTGAGTGGGGTTGCAACCAAACTCTTGCAGGGTGAAATGGAAACAGAAAGATATTTACAAAGAGAATTTGCACAGAATGAATCCCGAGTTTTCTAGCAGTCAGTGACCTACTCCCCTTCTACCTCTGTCTTATAGAAAGGAGAAATGAATAATTGAACGGATGGAAGGGGACCAAGAGTTTCATCAAGGGTTTCCTTTGGCTCAAGGCTAGAATCTCTGTGGAATGCTTCCAAGAATGGATGTTACCTGCCCCATTAATTAAAGTTCCCAGAGAAGAAATTTCCATGAGCCCTTCTGCCAATGTCCTGCAGAGTCAGGCTTTCCACTGGCAAGGGATCTCTCTGGCTCTCATTCTTTCTTGACTCAGTTTCTACTCTGTTTCTCTTCTGTGGTATGTAGTCTGTATTTTATCCAATCATTCATTTATTCTTCAGTCACTATGGAGAGCCAACTGCATGTGAAGTCAGTGACTTTCAAAGTTATGGAACTTATGAAAAAAATACTGATGCCTGGACCCTCATTCCTTGAAAGTGATGGAATGCTTTTGGACTGGGGCCTCTTATAATGATGATGATCATGATGATGATGATGACAATAAAAATGGTAGCAGCACTTGTAATAGCAGCTACAGCAAACACTTATTGGGTGCCAGGCACTGTTCTGCTTTGCATAAATTACCTCATTTAATCCTTACGACAACCCTATGGATAGGTAATATTATCCCCATCAAAGATAAGGAAACTGCAGCATGGAGAAATTAAATAACTTGTCCAAAGTCCATATCTGGTAAGTGGAAGCTGGCGTTTGACCCCATTCAGTCCGTTTCCTAAGCCCTGTGCTTCGCAGCCTCCATATTTCCCTAAAGCTTCCCCAAAGGCTCTGGTGTATTTCTGAAGTTGAAAAGCATTGCCATGGTGATAGTACTTGGCACAAGTAGGCTGTTTGTCCAGAACTGTTTACCCCTTTTCTTTTGTTCCTTGGTTCACTGTCCAGCAGTGGGGATGGATACATTAAATATGCAAATTCACATGCACACGTACGCACCATGTACAATGTGACGAGTCATGTTCAAAGTACTGCGACGAGGACCGTGAGTGTAGGGAGGTAGAGCAGAGTGATTCCTCCTGGGTGTTAGAGGGAAGGTTGGAAGGGATAGGAGAAATCTTGTAATTTGGCTTTAAATTCAGAAGTCTATTCACAGGTGCTCAAGGGAATTAAATATGCATCCCTGGGAGCCCTGCTCTCATGTGGACGCATTCTCCGTAATCCTGTGTAGGACAATGGCTGTCTTCCTGGTGCTTCTGGAAAAAAAGTGAGCCTGTGCCTGGATCTGACTGGGCCAAACTCCAAATAATTTATGCAGTCTGTTTCCTAACCCAGTCCATTACATGTCTCTGGCCATTCCTGACCTCACTTGTATCCTTCTCTGAGGGTCACTGGTTATGAAAGGAACTATGGGATAAGGAATCCAGGCCTCATCTACATCATCTGTCCCCATATTTATTTCTCTTGTTCTGTCCAGCAATTATAAGAAGATCCTGTAGAGTAGGAATTGATGCAGCAAGGGAATAAAGCGTTCATGTCTTGCTTGTATTTATAACCCCTGAACTTAGCAGGACACCTGGCATGTAGCAGGTGCATAGTAAATGTTTGCTGAGTAAATGAATGAAAAAAAAAGAATGAATGAAAAAAGAGACTATGTTACTTTAATATGGACATGTGTGACTCCCCCCTGGGATGATGATGATGGCAGTGGTGGTGACATCTGATAAGGCCTGATAGGCATCATCTCATTTAATTTTCTCAATATCTTGTGAGATCAGGTGGGCAGGTATCATTATCATCCTCAGACCCATTGATAAGTAAAGAAATTGAATTTCAGTGAGCTTAAAGGCCTTGCCTAAGACCACTCGGTGGCCTGGGCAAAATCTAGGTCTTATACTCAGCCTTCCCAAATTCCGTGCCTTCTCTACAACTGTGGGAGGCATTGCCAATATCAACTGTAAAATAAGATTTCTGCACCAGAGAAACTGGAGAAATATGTATCTTCTTTTCCCTGTGAGATGAAAGATGCCTCCATAATCTCTTTATCTGCAGGGCAAGCTCTCATATCACTCTTACTCTGTTTTGTAGTTTGCATCTACCAACTACATGCCAGTAGCAACTCCCCCAAATCATGACAACCAAAAATGTCTTCAGACATCACTAATTGTCATCTGGGGAGCAAAATCTTTGCTTGTTGAGATCCACTGGTCTAACAATTTTGTCCAAACAGTAAATTTCTAATTAGTTAAGCTCTGGTCATATTATTTCCTTTTTTTTTCCCCCTTAAATGAGAACCCTGAGCTACATAGTTCCTAAAAGTGTGGTAAGGGTTACAAAAGAAGAGCTTAGGAGTCAGAAGACAAAGTTAGTCGAATATAATCACCAGAGTCACAGGACTCAGAATCACAGTAAAATGATTCTGTTTTCTTTTTTATATTGAACTTTAAACTTCCATCCACTTACTTTTCTCAGAAGGCTGATAACATTGTGGTTTGCTACACGCATGTATGTATATATTAAGTGTAATATATATATGATTTTTTTCCTTCAGAAGTGTTCTCTCCCTCCTGCCTATGTAAAATTAAAATTAATCAAATTAATTAATTAATAACAAATTAAAGTTAGAAAACTTTGGTCTTTGAGTCACAAGTAACATTGATTTTCTACCCATCACATGAACAATGAAATTCAGGAAAAATATGGAATTAAAGCCTAATAAAGTGTTATATAAACTCTTAAGTCATGTTGACTTAAGTGGTGAGATCATGCCAAGAAAGTTAATGGAGCTGGCTCTGGAGACACCAATCCAGTGATTTATCCACCTAAGCACATTTCTTAGCAAAAACATATGTCGGCAAAATGAACTTTGCAAACCAAAGAGAGAAAGATCACACTGCCAAGTGTATCTCAGACCTTGTCCATGCATACAACTTTCATATTTGAAGGCAGTTTTGTTCTTTACGTGCTTGAAGAAAGTACGGCAGAACCTTGACATATTTAAGCACGTGTCTTTCTTTGGAGGGCATTGCCTGAGGGGTGCTCCTGGTCGTGTTTAAAATAGGACCCCATCCTAAAATTCAGGTCATTTGGTGGGCCTTTTAGAAAGAGAATTATTTTTTTTCTCTGTTTCTGTTTAAGAATTTGTCTGGTATCTGTAATTAGAAGGCAACTCAATGTATTGGAAAGATCAATGGCTTTGATTTCCAGGCCCTGCCACACCAACTTACTGGTTGTGTGACCTTGGGCGAATTACTTAACCCTTCTGTGCCCTACTCTTCTCTGCTGTAAATGGAGCTTATGAGATGCATGTGTCAGGGAGGCATAAGGAGATGTTGAATAAAAAGGTGCTAGTGCGGTGTTTGCTACATGGATTGCTTACTGAGTGTTTACTCCTGTCCCCTTTTAACACCAAGGTCACAATCTGACCATCCAGTGAGCCAAAAGTATTTTGTTTGCAAAATACTTCTAAACATTCTGAAATAATTGCCAATATCTAAAACTTGGAGATTTCAAGTAAAAATCTAAATTGCAGGCTTTTGAAAGAAACAAAAAAAGTGCGCAGATCTGACAACACTGGACCCCTGTAGATGGGACACATTGACCCCAGTCTCCGAATCTCTATCACTCTCTGATGTCTCACACCTGGACTGCTTCACGCATTATGTCACATGCCTGATATGTTTAAGACTTGACTTTTTAGCCACAGTACACGTAAACAATTACGGAGACTCTGGGTACGTAGGAGGCCTCAAGGGTGCAGAGACCTACCACCGTAGACCCTGCCTTCAAGGAATTCACAGTCTTAATAAGGGCTTACTGTAAGTGATGATTTCAATTTAGCAGGAATTTATTGAATTCCTACCACAGATCTGGCACTGAGGATACAAAACTTAATAAGATGCAGCCCCTGCCCAAGAGGAACCTGCTCTGCTGACCTCTTCCAGCCCATTGATTGGATTGGAGTTTCTGTTTTCTGTTTCCAACCTGGGTTGAGTCTCATAACATCATTAACTTTTTATAGTCTGCTTACGAGCCCTGGTTTTTGTTTTGGGGTATTTTTGTTGTTGTTTTTTCAATATACTGATAACATAAAATCATTGCAATGACTTCACTGTAGATAAATTTAGTCTTCCTAAAATCTGGGAAAACAGAAAACACAAACAGAAGCCACTTTCCCTTTTATATCCTATAGAGAGAAGTTAAAAAAAAAAAATCTGGCTTCCCATCTCCTAACTAGTGCCTGGCAAACTGTGGGAACTAAGTAATGTTTGTTCATTGAAATAAATGGATGAATGCATACAACATTGAATGGATGGGGGAAATCCCGTTGTCCAACCCAATTCATTCCTCCCCCACATCCATTTATTTATTTAATCAGCGATATATACAGAGCTGGGGAAAGAGTGCTTCAGGCAAAGGGGACAGTGAGTCCAAAGGCCTTGAGATGGGAACAAGCTGGATACCTTCCAAGAAGCAGAAGGAAGGCCGGGGTGGTTGGAGGAGGTGGGGAGAAAAGCAGTTAGAAATGACATTGGCCATTTATGCAGGACCTGTAGGTCCTCTTGTAGGTCTTGTTTGTTTTCTAAGTGTCGTGAGAATGAGACATCTGATTTCCATTTTAAAAAGATCTCATTGGCCACTATGTTGAGAATGGGTTACCAGGAGGCAAGAGTGAAGCTCCAAGACGAGCTGGGTGGTGACCCACTTAGAGCAAGTGAGAGGGGATGGGTGACATCTACGAGGTGACAGTGGCCATGGGAGCAGATTCAAAACAGGTTGTGAAAAGCGAGCATGTACTGGCACCAAGACACTGTCTAACTGATATATCATGCCAACTATATGTGTAATTTAAAATTTTCTATAAACCACCTTTTCTAGTACCAACGTTTTTGGTTTGAGTATGGGGGGGATAACTCTTTTCAAATCTACTGGTATTTGCTGAAAATATCTCTTTATACTGTCTACTTTATTACCTTTAACTTTTCTTTTATACAGCAAACGGCTTTGTTCTGTTCTGCTGCAGTAAACTGCGGTTGACCTTCCTCTTGAAGGTGTGATATTCCTTCTTCTAGTCTCTTTTTTCTTAACTTTTCTGGTTGTAGAACTAGCTTGTGATTTGCCCCTAGATTTTGCATCAGTATTATCAGTTTACACTTTAAAATCTGTCTATACTTACTTGTTTTAACTATAAACTAATCTAATAATTTACAAGTAGCACCATTATTTTAATTCCCAATTGTGATTTATGTAGTTATCCCTGTTACTTGTGCTGTCTGCATTAAATATTTAAATAAACATACTACAATGCTGTCTGGTGCAAAGAAAAATCATTCATGCTGAATAAGTCTGTTGACAGGAACGAACACACAATGCCTGATGTGTTTATGTGTAATAGTAGAAATGACTCGTGTACCTGACACTCTCACTACAAAATGACAATATTATCTATGTGATGCAACAATTACATGGAAATGGGATCCTACCAACATCATAACCATGTTTGATGGAAAAGTAGCTTGCACGGCTTAAGTTTTTCCATTTAACTTTACCTCAGTTAAATTTAAATAAACATTTCAGTTCCCTGGTCTCACCAGCCACATCTCAAGTCCTCAACAGCAGCCTGTAACTGGTGGCTGCCATATTGGGGGTGCAGCTCCAGTGAAATTTTAAGCTGAGAGGCTCTGCCCTTACCTCTCCTGTCCTGTTCCTCTCTGACCAGAGAAGGGGTTGGATGACAGGAGCTCTAAATGCTGCACTCCCTGGTTTTCCATCCTGTGGTGCTCAAAACTAAATATTAGGGTTTGCTTAAGGCATTCAGTTAACAAACAGGTCAAGGCCGTATGACGCCAAGCCCTTAAGAACCAGATTACATTTTTTGAAGATGTTTTACTCACAAACCAATGAACATTTGCTTTCAGAGAAGGAAATGATCCATTTGACATAGAAAAATTGATTCATGCACACAAACGAGGTTTTTTTTTTTTACTTGTTACGTTTTAAGTATACATGTCCATAAACCCAGCAGCCTTGAGCAGTCCAGGACTGGCTACCAGCCATGATGGCTGATGTCCACATTACAGCTTTGAGGAGTTGCTGCCACAAGTTGGCTGAATATGTGCATTTTTGTTAAATACCAAATAGGGGGCTGTTCGTAGGCTGTCATGTTCCATCAAACAAATAATGCCAACAAATGCCATTGGTATTCAGTAGACCGTCACATTTCTGAAGTCTGTTGAGACAATTATACTCATTTTAAAATTTGTGTAACTGGGGATTGACAGTTATTCATGTGTTTGCATGATAGGCGGAGTCACTGCTGGCTGTCACACACACACACACATATACACACACAGACTTGCGCTCGTGTACATCCATGAGTATTTTTGTTCCCAGAAGCACTATCCTGCTTAAACTTTGATCCCACCGTAGCCCTCCTAATGGCTCTCTAGACCTGCCAACACTGTGCCTTGTCTTTGGGGAGTGCTTTGAAGCAAGAACAAATACCTTAATGTCTGTGAGACTCTGGTTTTCAAGAAGGATCAACTTTGACTTCCTGCTGCTGATGCAAGACCCTCTTTGCCCACCTGTCCCCTATGGCTAGTGTCACAAATATTAATGCCACGCTTCCACATGCTGGGCTCAGAATGGCCCCTTTTAATTAAAATATGAATCTATTTTTTCAAATGCATTTTCCAATTTCTGCATGGGGAGAAGTGCTTCTCCCGCCGAGTGCAATTTCAGATTGGGCAAAATCGGTGTAGATTTCGTTCGAATCTCTTTGAAGTTTCTGAACGTCCTTAAACCCTAGGATGATTTTTTGCTGCTTTTATATTCTCAATGGTTTCCTGGACATTAGGGAACAGCTTTCATGTATTCACTTCTTTGGGGTTCTGAAACATTATTGGATAAATATTAAAGAGAACCAAATTGAATCAAAGTTAAAGTGAATCAAATAGGTCCTAAATAAAATTTAAAAAGCAACACTTAAAATATATTGTTATTAACCAAGACTTTGGGGGAAGTTATAGACTAAATGTGATTCTCATACCAATGAATCAAGGATTTCTTATGGGGAAAAATACCCTCTACTTTTACATATCAATGTGTCTACATGGAAATAAAGCTCAGAATTTACCTCTTTAGGTAGCAAAGAAGATGTATCAGGAAAGGAACTTTCTCTGTGCTAAATTTCTCTGACTTTCTGAGTGGATCATGGCTTCCTTTGGTCCCACAATACATTTTGGTGCCTCATTTTTGGCATTTATATTATACCTTATTGGCATTAATATTATATTTGATTTTTTGTTTACTTTTTTTGTTTTTTTACCATTTTCTTTTTTTTTAATTTTTTTTGGCTGTGTTGGGTCTTCGTTGCTGCGCACGGGCTTTCTCTAGTTGCGGCGAGCAGGGGCTACTCTTCATTGTGGTGCACGGGCTACTCATTTGCCGTGGCTTCTCTTGTTGCAGAGCACGGGCTCTAAGTACACAGGCTTCAGTAGTTGTGACACGTGGGCTCAGTAGTTGTGGTGCATGGGCTCTAGAGCGCAGGCTCAGTAGTTGTGGTGCACGGGCTTAATTGCCCCGTGGCATATGGGATCTTCCCAGACTAGGACTCAAACCCTTGTCCCCTGCATTGCCAGGTGGATTCTTAACCTCTGCGCCACCAGGGAAGTCCCATATATTTGATATATTTTTTAATGAACACTCCTGCTTCTCCCTCTCCACTTCTTAAACTCCATGAGGACCAGCACGATGTTAGATGTTAATATCTCATGGTGTCTCTGCATTGCCCCTCTAGACTCTTCACGATTTTATCCCTTGACTTACCGTCAATTTCTTGTAATTTGGATGGGGTAGGGCAGCTTACAATGACCTATTCTGCAACTAAGTGTATAAAGCAGGGATTTAGAGGGAAGGAATCATGTTGATATTAACTCTAAATTTTCTTGTTTTCACTAATGTACAGAGTCTCAAGAGAGATTCCTGGGTTCCTGTTCTTTCT
The DNA here is from genome assembly GCF_025265405.1 of Mesoplodon densirostris. Lineage (NCBI taxonomy): Eukaryota > Metazoa > Chordata > Mammalia > Artiodactyla > Ziphiidae > Mesoplodon > Mesoplodon densirostris. The sequence continues at coordinate 62,808,296 of NC_082661.1, forward strand.
CTTGTCCATAATGTTCATGTGTTGGTCAGTGTTCCCACACTCAGATGCTTGTCTGCATTAAATTTTCATGCAAGTTCTTTGTGCTAATATTTAGACCTTGGGAGTATAACTTGATCATAGACTTTCAGTCTTGCTGTCTATCATTCATTTAGAATCGTCAACATGCTTGGAATCACCCCAAACAGAGGAGTGAATGGGGTTGCAAGGCTTGTCTGGGGCTTTCCAGAGTTTATACTGTGAAGTTCAGGGAAGAGCTCTGAATTTCTTCTTTTATCAACTTAGTTACCCCAATAAAATAAACCTCTGGGTTTAGATACAATCACCTCTGGGCTCATTGATAAGAGTGACCAGATCTGAGAAGGCGCAGTCGCAGCATATCTCACAGACCCCTGCATCATGGCGGCCCAGCTACTTTATGAAGCTGTATTACTCCCACAATGACTCAGCCCCCGAAAGGAGCCCAGGCACTATTGCCTTGACTTAAATTTATTGTTTGGTATGTTTGTGTTTCCTGCCTGGTTTGCACTCTGTTTGCAAAATCTACAAAGTCTGTTTTCTCTAAATGTCTTCCTTTTGCATTCCTCAACTTTTCAGCTGATGTAGCCATCCTCTTCTCTGGGTTTTAAGTGCTTGAGAAGAGTGGAGTTTGGTCTTTGTGAGGGTAGCAGTGTTTCATGGACAGATGAAGACTTTAGGTGGATCCCCCTTCATTTGGAACTTTAAAACTTTACTTTTGCCATTTCACATCCTCAGAACTGTTGTTTACAGGGCATAATTCCCAGGTTTGGTTTGGTTTGATGCTTTCATCACCAAACACCAGTGGTGGGCAGAACATAGCCACATGTAAGACTCATCAGGCGGGCTTAATGTGTCCCACCTGTGTGTACCTGGTGGTGTATGTTTGATGGAGGGGAGAGAGGACACTCACAAAGATCCACAGAAACCTAAGAATGAAAAAGAAGGTGTGAGTCAGGAAAGGTGATAAGACACCTGCCAGGCTGAGTTTTCACGAGGCAGGGTGGCCGCAAGACAGGAGGTTTCTGATCCACTGCAGGGCCTGGGCACCAGCCGCTCAAGCTGTGTCTCACAGCCACTCACAACCGTTCACTTCAAGCACATTTTCACACTGTTTGGCTCAAGCTCCTGGCAGCGTTCCTAAACACTCTGAGGAAATAATTCCACAAAGTGGCATAAATTAATGTGACTAATTAACATGATGTTAATTATTTGTAAATTGTATGTTTGGATACACATTACTTGAGAGGCATATGTTACATTCAATGTTTACTGAAACAAGTGACTGCTAATAGCGCCTCCTGAGTGTTCCCTGCACGACAGTCGGCAAATGGAAGCTCCTCTAAAAATAAAAACCGTGTCCTCGGGGGAGCTGTGTGAACGCCTGAATATCATCAAGTGCCACTGAAGTAGCCTGTTCCCTTGGAAAGTGGGACTTCCTGAGGTTTCCGCTCCACACCTGGTATATATGGGGTTTGGCCTCATTAAAGCTGTTTCTTCTTTCCCAAAGCCCACTGACAGCAGAGCTTTGGGGATGCTCCTAAAGTGGTACCCAGGTCTGGTGGGAGTGACTGCAGCATCTCAGCATCTCCCTCCAGGTCTATGTCTGTCAGGTCAGCCATACCCTCAGTACCATGCCCCCCTGGGACAGGATTAGGGTGGTGCAGGGGTTAAAAATCTACCAGCCTGGCCTTCGAACATTCAGAGTTGTTCACAGCTTCTTACTCAGCAACAAAGCATTATCTTTGGGTTCAAGCTTGATGTTCTTATTCTTGGTCCTGGGATAAACCAGTCTGTTTAAGTGGCTTTTAAGTTCTGAAGAGGGTATTTTGTTTCCTCAAGGTTCATTAGTTTAAGATGCTTTGGGTGTGTATTGTTAACATGTAAAATAAGTTACTCTTTTTACCTGAAAAAAGAAAGTACAGCTTCATAGCATTCTTTGGATACAGTGGCTAATGAGGTTTCTAGGGGGGAAGGTATTCGAGTGACACCTTTTTGACTATGGCATGCCATCTCCTAGTGAATAGTACAGCCATGTGTTTTGCTGAAATTCTTTGGTCAGGACTTAATGACCAAGTCCATTGGGGGGACTAATGTAGATCCTGCTGCCAAGAGAAAGAAAATAGGTCATGGTTAGATCCAGTCATGGGAAAGCCAAGGGAAGAGTGCATAAATCCCATTATTGGGGGTAAATATCTCCAGCTTTCATATTTTATTATAGGCCTGGACATCAAAAAAAAAAAAAAAAAAGGGATAAAAACAACCCAGGCTCCAAAAAGATCCCCTGAGTGGGTGAGGCAGCTCCATTTGGGGGTCTTCCCTGTGTTAAGTCTGGAGACAGATGCAACTCTTCTCCGGACTATTGTTCAAAGGGAGAATATGGATGGACTTTGTTTCCTGGAGGGGCTTGTGAAGAGAGTTATGGAAAGTCTAAAGCATTTTAACTTATACATGGGAGCTAATGACTTAAGTAAAAGCAAAGAATTGTGTTTAAAATACACACCTGATTAGGTCCCACATTGGAGTTGAAACCAAGTCCTAATGAAGATGGCACCTGGCTTAGGAGCTGTCTGTCACATCTAATGCCAATCTTACCTTTCCCATCACGACCACCATAAGGCAAGTGCCCGGCATGGAGTAGACACTAAAGTCATGGGAGTGAATGAATGGCTAAGGATTGGTGGGGAATTAAAAAGAAAGTATGCATCCTTTTCAGACCTAGATAACATAGTCATTCTCAAAACTCTGTAACAGCACAGATAGAAAATTCCTTCCAAAGTCTCCAGAGAAAATGTGAGTTGATTTCAATTGAGTTGACAAAATGAATTTATGACACTTGGAAGATATAAAGACATTGGAAAAAAGTGGAAGGAAAGATGTCAAAAACTGAATTGTCCATGAATGTGATAACCCATAAATACTAGGAATGAAGGAATTAGGATTTCCAGAAAGGCTTTTACATATTGGTTTACAGAACTTTGAATTGAGAGGGGAGTACTGTGTTTTCTAAGAGAAAGGAGAGTGAACATTTACATGACAATAGTGTAGGAACACATGAATTCAAATATCAGGAGGAGCCACGTTTGAGATGGCTCTGAAAACCTGGGGTCTTTCAATGTGTCCACTTACAGAGAGATGGCACAATCCGATGCTATAAGGAAGATAGCAACTCTTGCTATACATTGCAGGTTTGGTACTTTAAAACATAAACATAAATTTTTTTACAGTAACTAAGTGGTATAAGTAGAGTTCTGGAACATAATTGTTTTTAAATTGTATAAATGACTATAGGAAAGAATTGGAAAAATTTTTGACCTTCCAAACATAATCTTAGAAAAATTGTCCTGAATTTAGATTCTTTGTAACCTCAACACACAGCATGAACCCCAACATATAGTTAACCCTCAATGAGTGTTTACTGGATGAATGAAAGAATTCCTCTAAGCAAACTGACAAGACGTGGAGAAGGTATATAACAATAATAGCAACTGTACTGCTGAGAATCTACTGTATGCAGGCCCAGTTCCAAATGCTTGGCATGTATTAACTCTCTGAGCCTTCACATAGCTCCATCAGGTATGTTCTACCATCATCTCCATGTTACAGATGGGGAAACCTTGCACAGAGAGGTCAACAAACTTGTTTAGGGTCACACAGCTTACAAGTGGTGGTACCAGGATTGGAGGTTAGGCATATTGGTTCCAGAGATTGTGCTTCTAACAATTCCTTCCCTTGATTAAACAGAAGAAAAGCTTTCTCTCAAGGAAAGCATGCTACCTCCTCTGTTAACAAGCAATCTCAGAAAGAACCATGCCATGGGCCCCCTTTTGGAGCAGAACTCGGGGCAAAGTAAGACACTCCCCCCAACCAGGCATCTACAGGTTAAAAGTAAATATTCTTTAAAACAGATAAATATTCTTTAAAAAAGATAAATATTCTTTAAAACAGATATTTTTTCTGTTACAGCCACCAGCTTTATAAACTCCTTAAAATACTGTTCCAAATAGTCCTCACCTCTGAGGCATTTTGACAGCATGGCATTCATCATTAGTTTAATTTTCAGCATTTTATGCTAGTCTCTAAGTTCTGATAACAATAATGAGCAAAAGAAGAGGTTAGTACTGATTCAGTGTTTTCTATATGTGAAGCAGTGTTCTAAGCCCTTACATGGACTTGTGCAGTAGGCACAATTATTGTCATCCACATTTTACCGGTGAGGAACACCCCCGCCCAGGCACAGAGATTAAGAGTTAGTGAGTGGTACTGTTGGTGGGAATGTAAGTTGGTGCAGCCACTATGGAAAACAGTGTAAAGGTTCCTCAGAAAACTAAAAATATAATTACCATATGATCCAGGAATCCCACTCCTGCGCATATACCTGGACAAAACTATAATTCAAAAAGATACATGTAACCCAATGTTCATAGCAGCACTATTCACAATAGCCAAAACATGGAAGCTACCTAAATGTCCATCAACAGAGGAATGGATAAAGAAGATGTGGTACATACACACCATGGAATACTACTCAGCCATAAAAAAGAATGAAAATAATGCCATTTGCAGCAACATGGATGCAACTAGAGATTTTCATACTAAGTGAAGTAAGTCAGAGAAAGACAAATACCATATGATATCACTTATATCTAAAATATGGAATCTAAAATATGGCACAAATGAACCTATCTACAAAAGAGACACAAACTCACAGACATAGAGAACAGACTTGTGGTTGCCAAGGGGGAGGCAGGTGGGGGAGGGAAGGACTGGGAGGTCAGGAGTAGCAGAGGCAAACTATTATATATAGGATGGATAAACAACAAGGTCCTACTGTATAGCACAGGGAACTATATTCAATATCCTGTGATAAACCATAATGGAAAAGAATATTAAAAAAGAAGGTCTATATGTGTATAACTCAGTTACTTTGCTGTACAGCAGAGATTGACACAACATTGTAAATCAACTGTTTCAATAAAAAAATCAATAAAATTAAAAAGAGTTAGTGAGCGGTAGAGCTGGGATCCAGGTAGTCTGGGTCTGCAACTGCTCCCATGATTCCTGGATAGGTTTTTAATGCACACATTGTAAAGCAGAGTGAAGGAGGCACCCTTTATACTGATTTACTCTACCAAATGTAGAAGGTGTGTTATGGCTTGCCTGTTCTTTGTATAAAAGAGATCTGTTAAACACTTTTTTTCCTTCTTCTTCTTTTTTATTTTTTTTTTAGGTTTCTGTATTTTATTTTATTTGGAAATTATCTAGATATTAAATGAATTTAACTTAACCCATTATTTAATTTATTTTATTTAACATCTTTATTGGAGTATAATTCCTTTACAATGGTGTGTTAGTTTCTGCTGTATCACAAAGTGAATCAGCTATACATATACATATATCCATATATTGCCGCCCTCTTGTGTCTCCCTCCCACCCTCCCTATCCTACCCCTCTAGGTGGTCACAAAGCACCGAGCTGATCTCCCTGTGCTATGCAGCTGCTTCCCACTAGCTATCTATTTTATGTTCGGTAGTGTATATATGTCCATGCCACTCTCTCACTTCATCCCAGCTTACCCTTACCCTTCCCCATGTCCTCAAGTCCATTCTCTACATCTACATCTTTATTCCTGTCCTGCCCCTAGGTTCTTCATAACCATTTTTTTTGTTTTAGATTCTATATATATGTGTTCGCATACGGTATTTGTTTTTCTCTTTCTGACTTACTTTACTCTGTATGACAGACTCTTATGTCCATCCACCTCACTACAAATAACTCAATTTCATTTTTTATGGCTGAGTAATATTCCATTGTATATATGTGCCACATCTTATTTATCCATTCATCTGTAAATGGACACTTAGGTTGCTTCCATGTCCTGACTATTGTAAACAGAGCTGCAATTAACATTGTGGTACATGACTCTTTTTGAATTATGGTTTTCTCAGGGTATATGCCCAATAGTGGGATTGCTGGGTCGTATGGTAGTTCTATTTTTAGTTTTTTAAGGAACCTCCATACTGTTCTCCATAGTGGCTGTATCAATTTACATTCCCACCAACAGTGCAAGAGGGTTCCCTTTTCTCCACACCCTCTCCAGCATTTACTGTTTGTAGACTTTTTGATGATGGCCATTCTGACAGGTGTGAGGTGATACCTCATTGTAGTTTTGATGTGCATTTCTCTAATGATTAATGATGTTGAGCATTCTTTCATGTGTTTGTTGGCAATATGTATATCTTCTTTGTAGAAATGTCTATTTAGGTCTTCTGCCCATTTTTGGACTGGGTTGTTTGTTTTTTTGATATTGACCTGCATGAGCTGCTTGTATATATTGGAGATTAATCTTTTGTCAGTTGCTTCGTCTACAAATATTTTCTCCCATTCTGAGGGTCTTTTCATCTTGTTTATGGCTTCCTTTGCTGTGCAAAAGCTTTTAAGTTTCATTAGGTCCCATTTGTTTATTTTTGTTTTTACTTCCCTTTCTCTAGGAGGTGGGTCAAAAAGGATCTTGCAAAACAAAAGAAAAAAAAGGATCTTGCTGTGATTTATGTCATACAGTGTTCTGCCTATGTTTTCCTCTAAGAGTTTTATAGTGTCTGGCCTTACATTTAGGTCTTTAATCCATTTTGAGTTTATTTTTGTGTATGGTATTAGGGAGTGTTCTAATTTCATACTTTTATATGTAGCTGTCCAGTTTTCCCAGCACCACTTATTGAAGAGGCTGTCTTTTCTCCATTGTATATTCTTGCCTCCTTTGTCAAAGATAAGGGGACCATATGTGCATGGCTTTATCTCTGGGCTTTCTATCCTTTTCCATTAATCTATATTTCTATATAGATATATATAGATATAGATATAGATATTTCTATATATTTCTATATATAATCTATATACTGTCTTGATTACTGTGGCTTCGTAGTATAGTCTGAAGTCAGGGAGCCTGATTCCTCCAGCTCTGTTTTTCTTCCTCAAGATTGGTTTGGCTATCCGGGGTCTTTTGTGTTTCCATACAAATTGTGAAACTTTTTGTTCTAGTTCTGTGCAAAATGCCATTGGTAGTTTCATCGGGATTGCACTGAATTCTTCTTCTTTTTAAAATCTATGCCAACCTGTCCATGTCTTCAGAAAACTAAGGAAAGTGAAAGGTTTATAACATGTTAGAGCAATTAGTCTTTGGTCGTATGTTTTACAGGGAACATTTTGGGCAAATGTATACTTCAGCGTGAGGAATGGAAACATTTGATTCCCAGTATAAACCTAGCTAGAACTGTAGTTCTTAACCTCAGCTCACCCTGGAGGCCAAATATTATAGTCAACTCCTGACAGTAGAGGTTTCTGAGTAGCATTCCCATCAGGGTGATGCCAAGGGAAGATGTAAAGAAATAAAGTTTGAAGCTGGATTTTACTTCTTGCCACTGCCTAGTTAATATAAGATTAATATTTTCCTTTTCTACATAAAAAAGTAGTTTTCTAAGGGATCATAAATTTATAAAGCAGAGACTGTCTGTGATTTCTGATTGTTTTTTATAAATTCAAATTATTGGCTTCAGCTCCCATTTTTAAACTCTGTCCTGCTTTGTACTTACTGTGAACACTCAAACTTCAGAGCCCTTCATCTGTGAATTAATCATGTGTGGAGTATATGCAGTTGGAATTTAGCTATAAATATAAATGAAATGGCTCCAGCCATGGCTGGGTTCAAAAAAACTAAAGTGATTCGGAGTTTTCAGTTAAAAAAAAATAGAGAAATTTTAAGAAAGGAAAAAAAGAGTTAAGTTGAGAAGGGTGATTAAATATGATATAGTCTTTTTTGCATTAAGATATTGGGCTTGTGTGGTATCTGGACTTGATTCCTAAGATTCTGCAAATCAGTTGATAAGCTCTACTGTTAAGGTGAAAGGGATTGAATAGTGTTTACCAGACTCCGGAGTATCTTTCTCACTTGACCTGCAGACACGTGAAAAGAAGCTGCGGATATTAATCACCATGAAATGTGACCACATGAGGGGTTATATAGTTTTTCTCGGGTACCAGTTGGCAAGAAGGTTCGCCAAGCTGGGCAACTGAGACAGATGAGACAGAGTGACAAAGATGAATGAACAGTGCCTGCTGGCCTACAGGTACACACCTGAGATGCCATTTTCCTCCCAGAAAAGTTTGGGGTATAAATAGCTGGAAAGCACTTTCATCTACTCTGGAGTTTCTCATCAGATCTAGTTGAAATGTCTTCACTGCTGATGAGGGAGGGAAAGGAGCTGGAATTTGAGGTTGGGGCTCTGAGTTTCAGTCCCAGTTGTCACACTTATTAGCCATGGGGCTCCAGCCAATTACCTAACCCTCTTGGAGACTCAACTTTGTCAGGTATAAAACAAGAGCATACGCCTTTTAAGATTTCTGTGCCTCCACAGTTGAGATCAGCTGCTTTAATTACGGAGCTACATTGAATGTCTGTTGTGTGCTGTGATGCTGTGTAAAGGGCTAAGGATACAAGAAACTGTTACTTCTATCAAGGAATTTATCTCTCAGGAAGACAGATTAGTGAACAATAATGAGAGTACATTGTGAGAAATAAAACAGTAGAAATAGGATTACATTATAGGGTTAGCGTAGGAGAAAGCTGAGTCAGCCTGTAAAGTGTACTCTCTGTGGCTGAAAATACGCTAAACGTTGGATGCATGTCCCCTCTCTCAGGGAAGGACACACAGAGAGGACCTGAGCACAGTATTGGTACTTGAATAGCAGTGCCTCAGATGGGTGTCAGAGAGAGAGCGTGGCATGAGCAAAGACGTGGAGGCCGTCAGAATGGGATGACTGGGGTTGCAGGGCTAAAGCACAGAGTCTGATCAAGGGAAACTTGATTGCCTTTCCTGGAGCTTGAGCTCCATCCCAAGAACCCTGAGCGGGTGAGGAGTGTGGTCAGATTTGATGCAGGCACAGGGGCCAGCCCAGCATGGAGCCTGGGACCCACTGCTTCACAAAGGTGATCATTTCCCAGGGAGCTGTTCAGCTCTTACTCGGCACACTTCAGGAGTGATTTTTTTCCTTTTCTTTCAGTTTTTCTTGTATACCAGCTGTATTGAGACACAATTTACATATCACACAAACCATCTATTTAAAGTACACAATTCAATGGTCATTACTATATTCATTGAGCTGTGCAAGCATCAGCACAATCAATTTTAGAACATTTTCTTCACCCCCCCCAAAAGCCCGTACCCATTAGCAGTCACGTTCCTTCCGTCCCCCAGCCCCTGGCAACTACTAACTTCCTTTCTGTCCCTGTAGATTCTGGACATTTTATACATGGAAGCACAAAACATGCAGTCTTTTGGGACTGACTTCTTTCCCATGTCTTCAAGTTTCACCCATGTTAGGTATCAGTAATTCATTCCTTTTTATCACCAAATAGTATTCCCCTGGATGGATAGGCCACATTTTATTTATCCACATTTTATTTGATGTATATTTGGGTCATTTTCACTTTGGGGCTGTTGTGAATAATGCTGCTCTGAATACCCATGTTCAAGTACAGGTGTGGACAGATGTTTTTATGTCTCTTGTGTAGGTACCTAATAGTGGTATTGCTGAATCATATGTTAACTCTATATTTAACCTTTTGAGGAACTGTCAGACTCTTTTCCAAAGTGGTTGCACCATTTTCCCCTTTTTACTTAATGCCTGATATATTGTCTATTGTTTGTGTGTGAACTGGGGAAGAGAACCAGAACAAGGATATACAGCTCAATTTAGTCTGTTTTCTCCTGACAGTCCAGGGAAGGGTTGCTATTATTGTGGTAATGCTGCAAACAAAGCCCAGATCTTAGTGGCTTACAATAACAAATATTTATTTCCTGCTCTTAGGTCTACAAGTCGGCTGTAATTCTGCTGGCTCTGCTAGGAGAGGTCTGATTGTAGTCTGTAGGTCAAGTGCATTCAGGGGCCAGTGGCTACTGAGCCCATATTCTTCCTGTGGCAGATGACAGATATGCACGAGGCCATATCAGACCACTAACACTCCTTTAGCCAAAGCAAGTCACATGGCTAAGCCGAAAAGTTAGTGGTGTGGGGAAGTTTGCTCTACCTACTTTTTTGGAAGGTTCTGCAGTGTCACATGGCAAAGTGTGTGTTTCTATAACCCTATTATTAAAATGGAATAAAAGGCTGAGAAGAATGAGCTAGTATTCCACAGTCAATATAGAATTTACAGTACTCTAAATCAAGATGCTAAGTAGGGAAATAGATAAAAAGGAGAAAGGGTAGAGAGATTTACAAATTATAGCATATTTTTTTAAAAATTAAGACGTGAGAATGTCATAGTAATTTAGAAGCCATTCTTTGGAGATGCACTTTAATAAAAATTTGGAGGTATTTGTAATTAACCTACTGATTTTACATATTCCATTTCGATGCTCATGGAGTCCTCAAATCCTTGGTACTTCACAAAATAATAAAATACAAGGATGGAAAGACCCTTCAGAGGCATCTCATTCTATCTGTAGAATCACTAAAAAGTGTTGAAAGATGTAAGCCTGGGCTCCAGACTGAATGGTGCCCTCTTCTTAAGGTAGCTTGGTTCTCTGACAGCCATCCTGGGTGGTTCTCGTAATAATTACTTATTAATACATTCTACTTATTTCAAGACAGCCCTTAAAGGAGATGCTGTCATCATCCCATCGCACAGACAAGGTACCCGGAACTTAGGAAGATCCAGGCCAAAATCACGGCTACCGAGGGACAGATTTGAGAGTTCAGCTTGGAGCTGTCTGACGCCAAAGCCCACATGATCAGCCACAATCCTGAATGTTTCTGGATAGAAAATCCCTGCTTCCACTGATTATTAATCTTAGCCAGAATCCACTTCCTTTTAGTCATTCATCCTAGTTTATCTTTTTGAAGTAGGTAAAACACTCCTCTTTGCAGCCTTGCTTATGCTTTTGATCTACCCAACTGATATCTCTCGCTCTCTTTTTTTTTTAATCACAGCTATTATAAAAGGAAACCTTGACTACCATGTGAACTGATGGAGTCTGAGTCATTGGGGTTCAGTCTGTTGCCTAAAAGATGCTGTACTTTATGTATGGGCTTCAATTGGCCACGCTTCTCCCTTTGGTCACAGCCTAAATGGAACACAGCTGATACATAGAACAGAAAGTTGTTTTGTTTTATTTCAACAGTAGTAAGAACTTTTTTTCTCAGATTAGGTGTTTGTACTTATGCCTTCATAACAGGTGGGCCACTGGAAGCAAATAAGATGATCGGAAGGTACTTGGAATAGTAAGAGAGTGATGGTGAGAACAGAAGAAGGAAAAAACAAAGGTGTCCGGAAGGTTAATTGGTCTGAATATCTGATATGGAAGATGAATGGAAAAGATATAGTTTATCAAGAGATGATTATGGGGATCTGAAAGGTGGAATTCTGAAAGAGAGAAGCCTTATCAGAAAGTATGAGACAAAAACCGGTTCATGGGAAACAGCTAATGATGAGGTTGATGGTGAAAATGGGTACCTTGCTGGAGGGAGGAGCTAATGGCATTAGACCAACCCTTCCTTAGTGAAACACCTGGAGCTTAGAATGAAATATTGAAGCACAGGCCCCATTCATTTTTGTCTCTATATTGGTTGACATTCAATATTCAAAGAAATTCTGTCAAAATCAGAGTCTGGGGCTTCCCTGGTGACACAGTGGTTGAGAGTCCGCCTGCCGATGCAGGGGACGCGGGTTCGTGCCCCGGTCCGGGAAGATCCCACATGCCACAGAGTGGCTGGGCCCGTGAGCCATGGCCGCTGAGCCTGTGCTTCCAGAGCCTGTGCTCCACAACCGGAGAGGCCACAACAGTGAGAAGCCCGTGTACCACACAAAAAAATAAAAATCAGAATCTGCCAAAATGGTGGTAAGAAATCTCCCATGAACTCTCTCTCTATCGTCTTGGGCATGAACAGAACTCACTCAAACAGGGCTGCCGTATTCAATGGCATCGCAAAGGGATGAGCTTCTCCGTCAGACCGTAGACAGCTGTGCTATGAGAATGTTCATAAACTGTGTGTGAGCAATTGACAAGTTGACAAAACATTGACAAAAAACAATCACTCAAGAAGCAGCACTTGGAAAGGTTGTTTGTTGTTGAAGAGATAGCAAAGAAGCAGAGGAATAACAAGAGAAGGTGCTCTTTTTGCAAATGCACTAAGACATTATTTATCAGACTGCATCTCAAGACTCTATCTGTAAGGAAAAAGTCAGTAGATGAAATGATATACTATAATACACTAAATGAATTCCTTACATTTTATTTGTGAGATGCACTTCATTACTGGGCAGCCTTTAAAAAAAAAATCGTTAATCACTCTCCACCAAAGACCAAAATACAGAACTTATTTTAAGATGTCTATATGCAAGTACTTGAAACAGATGAAATACTTTGAAGTGCTTAAAATATAAAACATATTTTATCAGTTTGAAATAATTACTATATTTTTAGGTATGGTCTGCATACTCATTTTGAGAATGATTTGCTTTCTTGGGTTGGAAAATGCAAAGGAATCAGGGTTTTAGCACCATTTAACAACAACAACAATAAAAATATGATGATGATGATATAAAATAACATTTAGCTCCTATTTTGTGCCCATTAGCCATGCTAAATGTTTTACTTGTTTAATGACTCCTTGATACCTCTCTATAAGAAAGGAACTTTTATTAAGCTTTTTTATAGATAAGAAGTCTGGACCTCAAATCAGTTATATTACTTTGCCAAGATCATACAACAAGTAATCAGTGGAATCAGGGTTTGAAGATAGGTATGTCTGAATCCATGCCCAGGGCACTGCGGTTAGCACATAGGGAGTCTCCATGGGAATTAGGAAACAGTGCCTCTCCCTCAAGATACTTTTATCTCTGTTAGAAAATTGTTGTAATAAACTGATTGTGTAGACCAAGACGGCTTACCGCCATCTACCAGAAAATTGCTGTAATAAATATACAAATCTATGACATCCATGATGTGAAAGGTATTCCCTTGGAGGTGGCTCTGACTGACTCTTTACTGATTCTCCAATTCAAATAGGAGAACATTCTTATTTTCTAGGAAAACTAAAGAAGAGAAAGTTCTCCTGCCCACCCTGCTCCAAGTTTTCCTTTTTATTCAAACTTAAGCCTTAATGAAACACTGCATTGATCTTGATATCAATTATCTATCCATCCAACATTTATTCCCTGACCACCTACTAAGTGTTTGTACTCTCCAAGGGGATGTGAAGAGGAGTAAGAGAGAATATCTGCTTTCTAAGAACTCACAGTCTAGGTGGGGCAATGATTAAACCCATTATTACACTGTGGAATAAATGTCCCTGGGTTTCCTTGCAAGAACTATCTCCAAGTGTTTGGTCATGGCCACATAGGGGAGAGTCACTGGCATCAAGAAGGAAACGGATCCTGAATCTGGGTTCACGGAGAAGAAGTCTCACTGGTTATTATTACTTTGGCAATTATGTTATTTTATTCCTTAATGCGTTTTGTTAGATTTTCTTTTTAATTTTTAATTTATCTCCATCTGGCATTTTTTCATCTTATTTCTGAGTTTTTAGTTTAATGAATTCATGTTCTTATCAAGTTTTTCTGTATCATGAAACTTTTATGGGACATTTTCTTTTCTATTTATTTTTTTCTTAGAAGTGGGTTTCTGTGCCATTTTTTATCTTCTATGTTCTCTTTTTTCCTCTTCTTTTTAAAAATATTCTTTTCCTATAGTATATTCTCATTCTATGTAGCTCATGGTCGTATTAATCATACTAGGAGGTGCAGACTTTCCAGTTGTTCTGATACAGTAGGGATGACCTCTTTGCTCTCTCCTCTACTGAGGTTTCTAGGATTTTCCCTCTAAGCGACTCTTTTCCGAGGCAGTTTGATTTCTGGGGCTGAGACCAGCTTTGGTAGTCCTGCTGTGTTGCAACTCTTCATTCCACTTTAGAATAGCTTGTTTCTTTCTTTGACCACCAGTTCTTAAATTTCATTACACTAGGTCACATCCCTTCACTCTTTGGTTACTCTTAGTCATTGTTTTTTGCTGCTATTTACTTTTCTTTGTTAAAGTAACTTCATATTTGGGCAACTCCACCCCTCCCAGGCCCCACCTATTTTTCTGTGAGACTGTGTATCTTTTTTGTTCCTAAATGACCTGCTTTCCCAACACAGTTACCCTGTGACCCTGGGCTCTTACACTATAAACTTTACTTTTTCTTCTTTTCTCATGGAACACATTTTCTTGGGCTAGGCTCATTTCCTGCTCCTTTCAGTGATACTAAAATAAACCTATGCCTTTTAATTCAAAAGCTATTGGCTGTTTTAGATACTCATCAGATACCAACTTCTTGTTTCCCACCTGCCATTTCCTGAAATGAAGTCCTCTGCTCTTACAATGCCCTTCCTGTTTTGTTCTCTCATTATGCTGTCTACTCATCAGAGAAATACCATTTCCCTCTTCTCTACCTCCAGTGCCTTGAATCAAACCTAAATTCAAAATCTTCCCATCTCCTCAGCTTTATTCTTCTTTTCCTTATAACTTTCAACTCCCCATTGTCTTTTGGAACTTGTATTCTGTCTATCCTAAATGTGCAGTCCTGGCATAGGAAGTAAACTAAACACAGCCATGTGTGCCTGTACACACACACACACACACACACACACACACACACACACATTTTAAGGCAATGGAGTAGGCTGTGCTCTGTGTTAGCTGCCTGGTATTGAGAACTATAGCTGGGCTCTACCAGGTAGGAGAAAGGTGGTAAGGTGTTAATTTGCTTCATTGCATTGAGAACTCTGAGCCTCAAGTGGAAATTGATTCAACTAAAATGAAAACAACATTGTCATCTAGAAATCATGGTTGAATTTCAACTAAGATGGCAGTGTTTCCTGATAAGAACCAGTTCCAAATATGAATCTTACATTAAATTCAAAATACTAGATAAACAGTTCATTAGGACCCCTTTAGAGTAGAATCTGCCTTTTCCAGAGAAACATTTGAAGCAAGACTATTTGGGTTTGAATCCTGTGTGTGTCAATTACAAGCTATAAGAGCTGAGCCAAGTTACTTCACCTATTTATTGGTCAGTTTCTCTATATGTAGATTGAGGATAATAGTAATATACACTTCATAGACTCTATTGTAAGAATTAAATTAATTAACAAATAACAAATGTTTTTAATAGTACCTGGCTGATAGTAAATGATCCAAAAGTATTAGCTGCTACTATTATCTTCCTTTATCCTATAGATCTGGGAAACAGTAGGAAGAAAAGGGATGAGTATACATCCCTAACATTGTCCTCATGGGTTATTCTTTCTCCTTAAAGAGTCAGGACCATCTCTGAAGACTTTATAACAGCCCAGCACACCTAAGAGATTTTTATTATTTCAGTTAACTGTTTATAATCCATTAACCATCTAAAGAGTTTCCATTATTGCACTTACTTGGCTATTTTACTGTTTTCTACTTATCTGTCTCTTTCTTCACTAGTCTATTAGTTCATCTATTTGTTCATTCTGCAATTTTTATTGCAGATCCACAAGGCAGAATACTTACCCTCATATTCCTTACAGAATAAAAGGCTAATAAGACACTAAACAGGTGATTATACTAGTAAGTAGTATATTCTAATTGAGATAAGTACTGTAAAGGGGAAGTTTAGGGTGCTACAAAAATATATAAAATAGGGTGGCACATAGTAGGTGTTTAACAAATAATTAATGAAAGATAGATAGATAGATAGATAGACAGATAGGAATCTGGGGATTAACTAACTCCAACAAAGTGAGACTAATGTAATGTCCTTTGGAGACAGATGGATAATGGATGCTTTTAGTCATCTTTAGCTTCTACTGATATTTTATACGACTGTGAGTGCCTTGAAAGCACATCTGTTCCACCTCCTCTGGGTCTCTGGTTACATATCCATTGAAGGAATGAATTTAATGTAAAATGTGAGCTACATTCAATATTTGAAAAAAGTAATTCTTATTTGGTTCCAACTTCCTCTATATTTATTATCTTTCATCATAATGGCTATCTTTTTCTCAATAAAAGATTTGTTTATGCCAGGGTTGTGTTTAGAATGCTACAGCTACCCTTGAGTTTGTTTATAGCTCTCTCTGAAGACAAATCATGCCTATGTCCAATTCCTACAGACCGAGTTTGGCACAGTTAGCTATCTAACCTTTAAATTACTTCACAGAAATTTGGGAGGTGTTTTTTTTTTGTTTGTTTTGTTTTGTTTTGTTTGTGGTACACGGGCCTCTCACCGTGTGGCCTCTCCCACTTTGGAGCACAGGCTCCGGCCGCGCAGGCTCAGCGGCCATGGCTCACGGGCCCAGCCGCTCCACGGCAGGCGGGATCTTCCCGGACTGGGGCACGAACCCGTGTCCGCTGCATCGGCAGGTGGACTCTCAACCACTGCACCACCAGAGAAGCCCAGGGAGGTGTTTTTAATTGTTGTTGTTGTTTGGTTGGTTTTGCCAGACAATATTAGAAACACTTTGCCTAGAACTAATTCTACGCGGAATTATTCAGGGTGAGAAATGTGAAATTCTTATTTAGTTTCTTTTCCTCCTTCTGCAAACTGTATCAATTTCTTTTCCAAAGCTCTCAAACTCTTCTCTGAAACATTCCAACACTGAAGAATCCAAGCCTGCGTTTACTGTTTTCTTTTGCATCACAGGGAATAAGGCATTTAAACAGTATCTTACAAATTCCAAATTGGAGATTGTCTCTTTGCTCCCATAAAATCTTGTGCTGGCTTCTATCAAGAGCACATGTTCTTGTCTTCTCGTAACAATCTTCCCTTGTTTGTGTTGAGGGCCAGATGACAAACTTATGTACAGGAAATATAAGGTGCCTACTTTTATGCTCTGACAGCCAGCATCACTGCTTGGCAGGTAGAAGGAATTCACTGGATAAATGTTTGCCAAATGAATGAAGGAAGGAAGGCCGATGAAAACTTTCAAAGTGCAGTGTGGACAGGGTTGGCAAAACACAAAAGCAATGAAAGTTAATATGAAAATCAAGGAAAGACAAATATCATATGATATCACATATATGTGCAATCTAAAAAAATGATACAAATGAATTTATTTACAAAACAGAAATAGACTTACAGGCATAGAAAAACTTATGGTTACTGCAGGGGGGAAAAGGGGAACAAATTAGGAGTTTGAGATTAAAATATACACACTACTATATATAAAATAGATAACCAACAAAGACCTACTGTATAGCACAGGGAACTACTCAATATCTTGTAAAAACCTATAATGGAAAAATAACCAAAAAAAGTATATGTATGTGTATGTATATATATGTATAATACATATGTGTGTGCATATATATATATAACTGAATCAGTTTGCTGTACACCTGAAATTTAAACGCTACAAATGTAGAGGCTGTGAATATTTTACCTGGACTAGGCTAGGCTGTGAAAATGTTTCCAAAGCCAATGATTTACTGCAACAAGACAGAAGGCGCTTCTGTTTATCCTAGAGCAAAATGGTTTTGAGGAATCTCAGCACCTAAATTGCTGTGATCAGTTGGGGGTTTCCAATTTCAATTAAAGCAGACCCAACCATACTCCTATCTGGAAATTCTTTGTTATCAGGGAGTGCAAATTGCAGAGTAAACTTTAATGCAATACAGATAGTGCTTCCTAAAGTCTTGGGGCAATTATATTGCTTTTTCTTCTAAATGGCTTCTTAGCTCTCCTTTGTGCAAATCCTATCTGAACTGCTTTGACGTATATGAGCTGTAATACTCCAAGCTGCTTTGGAGCCTTTTGTTCTTCTTGTTTTAGCTAGCAGTTAATTTATAAATTTAAAAAACATGTCATCTTCCTGAAATCATTATATGGTCTAGGCTTCTCCCCAATTCAAACTGCCCTTCTTGTTCACCCTCCCCACCACACTCCCCTTGTCGAAATGTAAGAGGATCTACTGTAATAAAATGATTCCTATTATTAATCTCAAGAATGAAAATGCAGAGTTGAAAACAAAATACATAAATAGAAGTTGTCATATAGCTGGAAGGATCTTCAGGTAAATTACAGAATCTTATTGTCTAGGGATCACCTTATCTCCTAAGTAGTCAGAGCCCCGCCAGAAACATAACACTTCAGTGGGCTGCCACAATCTGCTCCCCCGTGGGCTGGCTACCCTGGGCCTCCTGGCTGCTAAGTGTGATCTCTGCATCTCTCCACTTCCAGTTTCTTTGGTGTGATAATTTTGGGAGAAGAGGGGCAAGCACAGGCCAGCTGGGGCAGTAGGGAACAATACAGGATATTCCACATGGCTGTGGCACTCCCCATGAACCCAGGCAGACTAGAATCTCAGCTCTGTTTCTGTTATAGTAGTGTGGTCCTAAACACTTCAGCTCCCTGAAAGTCAGTGTTCTCATCTGTGAAATGGGAATAACATAATCATGACTTTCAAGATGTGACCCTCAGTGTAACTCAGTTGGGGCTTTAGTAATTTGCAATGGCTTTTTATGCCACATATGCCCCCATAGAAAATAATCCTAAAACCTGCAAAACTTCTGGACAGTTAAGCGCTAAGGAGAATCATTCTTCTTCCAGTCTTTAGGGACCACTTCTTAGTGAGAGCACCTCTTTATCTGGAACATATCTGAGAAACTAGGACATAACAAATGATGATCACAGCCCCCCAGATAGGAATGATAAACCGCATGCAGCAGAGCTCTTGTATTTCACTTCTACCAGAGCCTGTGGGCCCTGATTTGGAATCATATTTACATTTTTACACATTTACAAAAGGCTTGGTTACCTGGTTTTCTAAATGATGGGAGCTTAGACACAACAAATAAAAGAGGGTGGGGTTGCTGCCAAGGTGAACCAACAGAGAAGAGTCAGGTGATGATAGAACAAAGAGGAGACAGAATCTCTTTTTTTCCCTTCCTTCTCCCCCAACATAAGAATTGGAAAGCATGGTTGATACAGATGTAAACATCCCCACACACCTCCAATAGCACTTCAGGGCATGACTTCATTCCAACACTAACCAAGGACAGCACATACATGGTACACTTGCCATCACTCCCTTCACCTGTGTCTAAAGCAGACATCACAAGTCAATCCTGATACTCTTAATTGATGCTAGTACAAGACATCCTTGTATTGGCTCCTGAATCTTTTCTCAGTCTTACTCAGGCATGACCTACCAAGACTTTGAACTAAATCCACGAGCTGACATTCATTTACACTCTCCGTGTAATGATTATTTAAAAGGATAGGAACATGAGTAGCCACGTTTGAGAGAGTTTTTTTCTGATGTTGGGGGAGATGGTGAAAAATATTTAACTCATTGAATGATGTATAGGATTTTGTTAAGCATGAAAGTTGAGAAAGGCCTTCCCTGAAGTTATTTTTCACTTCCTACAATCATTAGGAAGATGGAGCATGGCAAATCAATCTGAGACAAACTCACTGGCTGTTAATTTGGGTTAGAATCAATTACTTCGGGCCAGGGCTTCCATTGTAGCTAAAGGCATGGTGAACGGCCCCAGAGACATTCTAAGTCAGATGACACCCTCCCATGTTGCTAGGATCCTATTTGGAGGTTTTGGGGCATGATAAAGGAATGCCATTTTTTAAGGTTCCCTGGAATTCACATAATCCTTACCAAACAATATTTTGATGAATGGAGTCAGAGGAATGCAACCCGTATGTTTCTGATTCATGTCGGGTTTATGAGGGTTTTCAAGTTAAAGGAAGAAGTGCTAGGCAAGATGTATCCTCCAATTTCACTAAACCCCAAATATCTGAAACAGAGCCTACTTTTCCTTTCCTTGTGTTTAACCCAAAGCTCAGAGACTTTTTGGCCCATTCAGGAACATTTCTAATCTTCCCTGGGATTTTATGACCCACAGGGGGACAAGGAGTATTTCTCTAGTGGTATATGCACAGTGAAAGGAGCTGAATCCAAATTGTAAGTTGCTGGTGTGTGTTCATTTCACGTCGGTTGCTTGGCCCTCTTGTCTGCAGGGGCTGGGTGATCAGGCCAGTACTCAGAAGTCAGTTCTCCCACTCCTCAATGGAATGTGTAGTAATTCACTAAAAGGGCCAGAGCATCAAGTCTTTGTGTGTGCAGGCACATTTCAGAGGCAAAGCATTTGGTCTTTTTACATGAGGTTACTCTGCCTCCCATGCTTTCCCCTCACATTTGTATATTCATTTCAAGAATGTATTTGACCCCCTACAGTGTGCCTTTGGGATACAGAAATGAATGCTATAGGCTCTAACTCTCAGTTAATAGGAAAGAGAGACATAGATACAGATCATTATAATACAGTGTGATGCATGTTGTATGAGGGGAAATACCTGCTGTTATGGGAGGAAACAGGTGGCTCCTCTGACATAGTCTGGGATAGTGGGATGGGGGCAGATCACTAGATGCCAGTAAAGATTTCCTGCAAGAAATGGTCTGTGAACTGGGTTTTGAAGTATGTGTAGGAGTTCACCAGAAAGATAAATAGTTGTGGGAAGGATAAAAGGGAGATGGGAGAGATAGCAGTCTTGGTGGGAGGTGCAGCATAGGTAAAATACTGAGGACTAAGAAAGCATGGGATGCTTGGAGGCATTGCTAGGCAGGTAATGTTTGCCAGATCATGAGGCACCTTTCATTTGCCACCCTGGGCAATGAAATGGAAACCCCTTGCGTTCCAAGTGGCTGGTGGGGCCCGTTATGTGAAGGACCCTCAAAGGCTCAGATCTGAAATGGGACTTGAATATAGATTCAGGATGTAGAGTGTAGAACTTGGGTGGGGTATATAGGGGTGCCCAGATATCCAACACTTTTCAATCCACCTGTGTCCAGCCACTGCCCCTGTGTATTCCTCAGGCCCTGTAATTGTCCTGCCTACTTCCCCTTACACTGCCCAAACATACAACACAACTTGCCCCTCACCCCAAGCCAGTGTACCACAGAAAGAGCCTCACACACTTCCCTGCACCCAGGATCCTCTCTGCCTCTGAAAGAAACAAGTCACAACCCTCTTTTTCGTAGAAAGCAGAGTTGTCAGGGCTCTGGCACTGGAGGGGAAGCCGTCAGGTGGTGAAAAGAAATTGTGTAGGTGGCTCTGAAAGCCAGCTACCCCCTTTCTGACTCTCATGTTCTCTCAATGGGTCTCTCCTATTGCTTTCCACCCATGGCTCTTATCAGGCTCTCCAAAGGAATACCGCCCAGTTTACCCTTTAAAGCTCTGCACCAACTAAAGATTTTCAAACACCAACAACAACTACAAAAGTCACTTCTGTCTTGGTTCTTGTTAGCTCATTAGCATCTTTGCGATTTTCCCCAAAACTTTACCAATCAACAAGGAAGTACAAATTCAAAATAAAGAGAAACTCAGTTGAGTGACACAGTGTAGCTCTCTGGGGCTATTATAATTGGGGCTATTCCTAGGCTTCACAAGGCTCGTCCTAGGCCACCTGTTATTAATAAGACATAGCAATGACCACAGCTACTGGAAGCCCATGCATGAGTTAGAAGATGCCCCCTTTGGGTGGATATAGCCAATTTCAGTTTACTCCTGCCCATTGCAGCCCAGTACCTCTGTGCAGTGCCCAAACTATACAACTGTATTTGGTACCCTGGCTACAATCTAGCCCCAAAGGGCTGCTGCGATACTTACTAAACTCATCACATCTCAGTTCTTGACTGGTGCACACCTGGGCTCCTTTTTAGAGCCCAGAAGTGGTGGAGAGTGAAAAGGTAAACCTTTGGAATTTCTTAACCAACTTCCTCCTGCTCTTTCTTCTTTCCTCAGCTCCCAGACTTGTTGCATTATGCTCCATTGTGGGTCATCATTGGGATGAGGTCCCCAGAATATTGACTTGCAATATTACAAAGTTAATACAGGTGTCCAAAGGACACTGTGACACAGAGAAAGAGTTCAACGCTTAAGCTATGAAGTCAACCAAACTAAGATGGTGTATCAGTCAAATATTGCTATGTAACACATTATCCCAAAACATAGCAGTTTAAAGAGCAAACATTTATCATCCCACAGTCTCTGTAGTTTAGGAATCTGAGTGTGTTTTGCTGGATGCCTCTGGATTGGTTTTTCTCACAAAGCTTTAGTCATGATGTCAGCTGGGGCTGCATTTATCTCAACACTCAACTGGGGAATCTGCTTCCAAGCTCACTCTCATGACTGTTAGCAGATATAGGTCCTTGGTGTCTACAAACCATAAACATCCTCCCATAGTGCAGTTCACACATGGCAACTGGCTTCCCTCGGGGTGAGCAAGCAACACAGGGCAGCCATGATGAAGCCACAGTCCTTCTATAACCCAGTCTCAGAAGTGGTATCCCATCACCTCTGCCACATTCTGTTGTACTGCCAGAAGAAGGTCACTAAATCCAGCCCACACTCAACGGCATAGGATTACACAAAGGTATGAAAACCAGAAGGCGAGGATAGTTGGGGGCCATCTTGAAGTCTGCCTACCACACTAGGAATCTTAACTCTTCGTCACTTAGTATCTGTGTGAACTTGAGCAAATCATCTAATCTTTCTGAGCCTTGATTTCTCCATCAATAAAATGGAGACAATTAATGTAAAGGACTACATATATAATAAATAGCAGCTAAAAATAATCATGATGATGATAACAATGGCGATGATGATAGATGATGATAATGATGAATGTTAGTTTTTCTTTTCTTCTTTTCAGAAAGTAGAGGAAGGTCCCAGGGAGCGCCTAGTGGAGTAGTCATTTGTGTAGAAGGATGTACTGGATGGATGAGTCTAATGTTTATTGTTTGTTTGTTTGTTTGCGCTACGCGGGCCTCTCACTTCTGTGGCCTCTCCTGTTGCGGAGCACAGGCTCTGGACACGCAGGCTCAGCGGCCATGGTTCACGGGCCCAGCTGCTCCGCGGCATGTGGGATCTTCCCAGACCGGGGCACGAACCCACGTCCCATGCATCGGCAGGCGGACTCTCAACCACTGCGCCACCAGGGAAGCCCCGAGTCTAATGTTTTTAATATTCATCACCCATTTTCTACCAAGCTGGAGGAGAATAGAGGCACACTGCCCCAGTAATATGAACCACACCAATAACTTCCACATTCACTTCTGGTCCTCTCAATGATCATTTACTTTCCAGGAGCTTTAAAAACATAAAGTAGCAAATGGAACGTGGAATTATGGTGGGGTGGGCATGACACTGAAGGGAATAATCCTTTAGTCACTGGACTCCCAACCTGACTTAATGGAGTTTGTCTCACTGTCAAGAAGCCCTGACTATGAATATGCAGCCTTCGGGGAAGGAGACATTGAGAAGAGTGGGTATTTTTTCACAGAGCCTCCCCAGGTTTCTTTAAATAGTGGCAGCAGCCTTTAATACAGCTAAGAGGCAGCTCTCTGTGCTCAGCCTCCTCGCAGTTCTTGGAGAATCTTGCCTGTAAATCCAGCTCTCCCTTTATGGCCATCCAAACAGATCTGTTTTCTACAGCATTTTCATCTGGCTGTTGGCATCCCTTCAGAGTAGAGGGCAAGAAAGGTATTCTACTGAGGCTCATGTGTGTTAAATACACAGTTAGCTGACCTTCACTGAGAGTCTCTCTTCTGAGGACCTCATCTAAAACTCACTACACTCAAGATAAAGGACTATTATCATTCCCATTTTATAGACGAGGAAACCGAGGCACAGTGAGGAAAAACAGATTGTCCAAGGTCACACAGCTAGTAAATGGAAAGATGTTTGTGATGATTTGCAAAAAGATGAAATTTTGCCCAGAGTTGGCCACTGGAAAAGGGTATAAATTGTACTTGCTTGATTTTTTCCCAGAGAATCTGGCTAGGTTCCAAGCACTGGATTGGAGCACAGAGCTAGTAGGATTTCAGAATAAGGTCTTTTCAAAGTTGTCAACATATGCTACTCACTCCTGACCAATTTCATACTTTAGGCTTTATAATATGTCTCCCAAGGCAGTACATTGAGAGTGAGTTCAGTGACATCTGACATTGTGCTACTGCAAAACAGTGAGAGAAAGAATGAGATGTGGGCAAATGAAACCCAGGGGCTTAGATTGGTAGTGAAGGTTAAATCTCACATTCTCTGGGTGGTCCAATAACTGATGTGTATTCTGATTGGAATGCAGAAGTTTGGAGTTGTGGCTGGGGAGAGAGCATTAGATGTTTAGCCAGTGTGGGACTTTGGACAAGCCACTTAGCATCTTTAAGCCTTACCTCCCTCATTTGTACAAATGGGTTAATAAGAGCTGCCACCTCATATGATTGTGCTATCAATAATTTAAGATACTGCACAAAATCTTGGTTCAAATATGCAGGGTTCTGACAACTACCTTGTGGCAACTCAGGATTTCAGTTCCCTGTCCTATATCAACCTATATCAGAATGAGGGTGTTGGGCAAGATGGTCTCCACAGCCCCTTCCAACTGGACCATTTTGTGACCCCAGGACAGAGCAGAAGGGAACAAGAGTTCCATGGAGATGCTGTCAGGAGTGGGAAGAACGTGCCTTCCTAAGAAGCTTTCGACGTTCTTTACAACAGAGGATGCTATCACAGGTGAAACTGCATATGCAGATCAGGAAGGGCTTCCTTGGGCTTCCCTGGTGACGCAGTGGTTGAGAGTCCACCTGCCGATGCAGGGGACACGGGTTCGTGCCCTGGTCTGGGAAGATCCCACATGCCGCCGAGCAGTTGGGCCTGTGAGTCATGGCCGCTGGGCCTGCGCGTCCAGAGCCTGTGCTCCGCAACAGGAGAGGCCCGCATACTGCAAAAAAAAAAAAAGAAGGGCTTCCTGTGGCTAAAAGAAGCCACAGAAATGAGTAGGCTTCGGGACTGTGGTTAAGCTTCTGTGCGTTTTCAGGGCAGCTCAGACTGTTTCCCATGTGAAACCATGCCCAGGATTCAGAAGACTACCGCACAAAGACTTTATTGCTTTTGTGTCTTCCCCAGTTGATAAGCTGACTTATTCATGGAAGAGAACTCAGTGAGCATCGGAAATCCTGGCTGCTGGGTCTAACTCATTCATTCACCAAGTGCATATCCAGTCTGCCCTGTCCCTGGTACTGTGGGGATACAGCAGTGAAACAGTTGTAGTCCCTGCCTTCAAAGAGCTTATGATCAGGTAAACCAAGTAAACTGTTCAGTCCAATGTGAGATGTGCTCTATTACTGGAGAGTAGAAGAAATGGCAGAAGCATTGCTAAAAGACACGTTCTCCAAATGTCCTGGAGGTGGATTTTGAAGAAGTAATTAACCAGAGGAAGGTAATGGTATTCCAAACAGATGGAATCTCATGAACTAAAATGCAGAAGCAAGGGAGAGTTGTCAGATTTAGAGGAGCAGTAAAAAGTTCTGTTAGAGCCAAGACTGTGTGTCTTTTTGTGACGTGGGCTGGGTGGTAGGGACAGGAGAGAGGCGGGAGAGGATGAGGAGAAACAGAGATGCAGGGAAGTAGTAAGAAACGAGATCAAAGAGATAAGCAGGGACCAGGTCATGAAAGATCCTTGAAAGTCATATTAAAGAGTCTGGACTTCACCTTGAAGACAACTGTGGGGAGCCATTGAAAGATTTCAAAGACTGTTGAAGTTGGCAGATACTTTTGGCACATGGTTAAACTAGATGATCTTTAAGGTCCCTGTAGATTTAAACCATCCCCAGCAGATACTATTGTATTCTCTTTGAGATGCTATCCAAAGAAATAAATTATTTAATATTTTAAAAATAGCCAATTGCACTTTTGTAGGCTTTATTCACACGATGGCATCAATCTAGCAAAATTTTCATTGTTCATCTATTATGTGGATGACCCTGTGCTGGGTGTGTTGCAGAATTCATTTGTGCATAAAGTTAAATAAAAATGTGAGGGACACATAACTGTCCTACACAATAAAAGAGATGGCACAAGATGTATTATTGATTGATTGATTTTGGAGTCAGACATTCTAGGTACATGAACTCTATCTGTCTGAGCCTTGGTCCCTTTATCTATAACATTGGGATAATAGCAGTGTCTACTGTGTAAAGTCATTGAGAGTATTAGAGGAGATAGTACAGTTTTTAAAAAAAAAACTTAGGGCTTCCCTGGTGACACAGTGGTTGAGAGTCCGCCTACCGATGCAGGGGACACGGGTTCGTGCCCCGGTCCGGGAAGATCCCACATGCCGCGGAGCGGCTGGGCCCATGAGCCATGGCTGCTGCGCCTGCGCATCCGGAAACTGTGCTCCGCAACGGGAGAGGCCACAACAGTGAGAGCCCCGCGTACCGCAAAAAAAAAAAAAAACAAACAAAAAAAAACAATCCAATGACTGGCACGTGATAAGAACTTAAATTTAGTTAGCTATTAACATCATTCTTGGTAACAGTAGTATTGGTACCTTTGTGAAGCTAAAACTGGCAGAAAAGGTGTGGATAGCAACAGTGGGAGGTTTTTACTACTGTCACATTACCAGCTGCAATATAATCTCTTTTATTAGAACACCTCAAATTCGGGATCATGGTAATTTAATTTAGTATGAAATTCTTTTCTCCATGGGACCAAAAACAGTTAGCTTCATAAGTGAACAAAGGAAAGTCTGGTGATGGTAGAGGGGATAGGGGTGTTAAATGCTCATTAAAATATATATATATATATATATCAAGTACTTTAAGCCACTTCTAGGCATATATGCCACATGATAATTATAAATGTAGCCATACTGATCTATTTAAGTATCTCCAAGTATCACTTAAATTGGTAGCACTTGATAGCCATTGCTTTTAAAGAGCATGTTTAAAGCAATAAAATGGCATTTCTTTGCAGAACATTTTGTCCTTTTTATTATTTGGCATGTTTTTTCCCCCTTGCCTTCCTCCAGTTACTCTCCAAGAGTGTTATTTTTGCTAAATTCATAGCAGTCATCATTTATTTATTTATTCAACAAATATTTATTGAGTCCATGCTCTGCGCCAGGAAGTAGGCTGGGTGCTGGAGATACAGAAATGAACAAAAAGACAAAGGTCCTCCCTCTTGGAACTTACATCCTAGTCATAGGTTTGCCTTTGGCGTGCAACAGTGATGATCTGTGAGATAATCTTTGGTTAAAAGTGTCCAGAGGTAGGTACAGAAAAATAAACATGGTGAAATGGGAAATGGGTAGATTATGTTAAATCTGATGGACTTTAGAATTTAGACGATTACATCAGAATTTAGACCATTACACAAGATCACAGACCTGGGACAATAGCTTTTTTATGACATTGTTTTTGTAGAGGTTTTGACTGAGTCTCAAAAATTATACGAATGACTCTTTTTGCACAGAGATTTGAATGTTTTCCCCATTAACTAACACATGCTTTCACCTCACACCAAATCCATAAAGTTCCTTCTTAGTTCCTCAGTGATTTGATACGAATATTTTTTTTTTTTTTTTTTTTTTTTTTTTTGCTGTACGCGGGCCTCTCACTGCTGTGGCCTCTCCCGTTGCGGAGCACAGGCTCCGGACACACAGGCTCCGCGGCCATGGCTCGCGGGCCCAGCCGCTCCGCGGCATGTGGGATCTTCCGGGATCGGGGCACGAACCCGTGTCCCCTGCATCGGCAGGCGGACTCTCAACCACTGCGCCACCAGGGAAGCCCTTGATACGAATATTAACAGAGAAAATTAAGCACTACTGGGCTGTTACCAAAACTGTCATAGAAATTTAAAGCTGGGAAATATTTAAATCCAGATCTGTCCCAAGGCTCAAAACCCTTAATAACCTGTCTGCTGAGCTCTAAAGTTTTCATTTAAAACTGCCATATGAAGTTAGCCAATAGCTGTTGTTCTTCTTGACACCTTGTCTTTAATCCCCAAGGCCTCCTGAAGACTCAAGGGACTTTGGGTGTGGAGGGGAAATTATACCAAAGCTAGTGCCTGTAACTTGAACTACTGCCTCATCTCAGTGATTTGTGGTTTGTACCTGTCTGGGCTATCTTTTTTTAAGCATGTGTCTACTTCATTTATGTCATTCAGCCGAGAGATATCGAAGGCCTCCTGTGTGCCAGACGTTTATAGTTTTTGTTTTTCTCTTTATTTATTCCCCTTGAAGTATATAATCCAGTCTGTGGCTTCTCTGAATTTCAAGAAGCATTCACTGTTGGTTCTCCAACTGGTACCTGACTCAGTCATTTAGAAAATCAAAGTAGTCTTCCCCATCAAAAAAGCAGGTATCATTGTTCCACTGATTATTCCTGACTGTCTGACCAAAAGAAAAGACTCAAGGAAGGAAAGTCTTTGGAAGGAAGAGGCTCTTTGTATAGATTTGTTATCCACTTACCTATCAGCTGTCATCTTTATTTCAAAGCATCTTCACCTATACTGGTGAAACATGGTTCTTTATCTAGGAAAAGTCCCCACGACAGTATTTTTGAAAACATTCTAAATTTACATGATTTATTTTGGAGTGTAATTGTTAGGAGAGCTCAAATGCTCTCTGGCTTGCCATTATGATCACCTGAGGTGGAGGTGATTATCTTCTTCCCAACACACATCTTTCCATATCCAGCAGCACTCATCCATGCATCCATCTAGTCAACCATGCCATTATGATGCTCTATGCTAAGCTGTGTTCTAGACATGGGGACCAAGACGAAGACTAACACAGAGTTCTTGCTTTCAAGGAGCTCACGTTTCAAGATGCACTTGGGAACTGCAGAAGCCCACATCAACTAAAGTTTGAATATCTAAACCCAGGCACTAGGCAATGGCTTTTGCCATGAAATCAGTTGTCATGACATCAGAGACCTGCTCCTCTGTCTTGAGACTAGAATGTTGTATAGTACCCTGGCCTGAAATCTTGTCTTGGTTACTGCTGTAATTACTCTGAAAGGTAACATGGGACTGTACACATAGTAGGTGTGTGAAAAGCATTTGTAAAATTGAATTGGGTTGAAATTTGTTTGCTACCTGCCAACTATTTGTCCAGTGAATTGAGATTCCAATAAATGACACATTTTTTTAACACTTACAGTTCTAAACCAATTGAGAAGTAAGACAAAGGAGATGTCAGATGTAGAAGACTCTTTAATTCTGGTACAAACACTCTTTGGAGAACATGCCTTATATCTACAGGCAAATGGCTTTCCTAATATTAAATCCAAGAACAAGTAGATTACCCACCCGGTCACCAGCATTGCTTGTCACGTCTCACTGGAGAAACTGAGCAGAACACACAATCCCTGTAGAGCTTGTATCCAAGAAAAGGAAGAGGAAGGGGTGGGGCTAGGGATGCCCAATTACTCCTTCTAAACTTTAAACTCTCCGATAAGATTTTTCAAGTCCCTGCTTCCCCCAGGTGGGTTGAACAAAGAGGCAAAGAGAGGTGAGGAGTATCACCTTAATGGGGATTCCTCCACAAGGAAGAACTCTCAAGAGTCTATAACACTGCCTGACAATATCAGTTCTCTGTTTCTTTCCAGAACGTGCTCCTTACCTATTTATTCCCTGCCTCTGTTTTTGTATCTGTCTTAGGCTGCTATTGGTTTCTCCATCCAATTCACCTTCTTTTAATTCCAACTCAGAACTTCCTTCCTTCTTGCCTGATTTCTCTCACCTGCACCTTCCACACAGGCTCATCCCTTTTTCTGGATCATATCTTCCTGGTTTGGCTTCTAATCCCAGTCTACCTGATCAGCTCCTGTCTTCCAACTGTTAAAGACCCAATGTGATGAACGGATACATCAATTATTTAGCAACTGTGCCAAGTGCTGTTTTGGACATTCAAGATGTAGTGGTGAATAGATATGGTCTGTTTCCTAACAGAACTTTGAGACACCCAGAGGCTAAGAGATGTAGCAGACAATTATATCCCAACCATCATAATCCTTCAGGCAGAGAAAACATGTCTCTGACGTATGCAAGATTCTCCTCGCATTGGCTACAGATATTAAAATATGAATTTAAACTGTTTTCAGTGGTGTTTAAAGGGCTGAATAAATGGTTATTCATAATTTTTATTTGCTGTCTTCACTTTTTTTTCTTTTTAAATTTTCTCTACTATTAACTTCTCTGGTCAAAGAAGGAAAAAAAAAAGAATCAAACCTTTCCAAAGTCTTATGCAGCCAGGAAAAAAAAATCAAAGATATCCACCAGCATCTTGCAAAAACAAGAGGGAGTTCTGGGGGTTATAAAACATATGCTTGACAACTGGTATTATCCACTAGCGAGATATTGTTTGTATCACCACAGCCTGAAATTGCATGAATGATCACTCAGGTTATCAATTCACACATGCTTACAACGGCCTGTTGGCTCTGGGAATTACTTTCTTGGATTACTGCAAATCCCTCATCTCCAACAAATTCATCATGCAAAGTCCCCACTATAATGAACCTTGGGTGAAGCTCAGCACTCAACTGTATTTTAACATGTTAAGTGGAGTGTGGGTAGTCTTAGAATTATAACAGTTTGGGAATGTTAGAAAAGAGACGCCATCTTTCAAGTCTGTTTCCCAGAATTATCTCGACACACGGCCCCACCACAGTCTCGGTTGTTTGAAATTGAAGTATTTGTCCTCTCAGCAGAAGTGCCACCAGGGGAGGCTCCCACCTGGTGGTATGAAGTTCCCTTGATCAGTGTCTGCACCCAGGAATAACCAGCAGGGTAAGCCTAGTGGAGTTTCTGGCAGGATAGGGGTGGTCAGCTGTTACCTAGTTGCCAGTAAGTGAAAGTTTTTGCTTTTGTTTTTACTTTCTGAGAATCCTATCCATTCTCTTGGCAACCCCTCGTGGAGGAAATTGGTGATAACAACCGGAAGCTATGAGATGCTGTGTCCCAGTACTCCATGCCGTGATCATTCTCATCTCTGTCGAGAAGAGCAGACTCTAATCTACCAAACAGAGCTCCATGTCACATTCACTCAATGACTATATGTGTGTGTACATATGTACATATACAGGTATACATATACATACATAGATACACAGCCATCTACATGCCTACATACACACACACACACACACAGAGACACACACACACACATATATATAGAGAGAGAGGGTAGGGGGTGGCTGTTATTGGGTGCTGAGTGCTGAGATCAGTCCTACTGTGAAACTAGGCAGATATGGTTTCTGTTCTCATGGAACCTACATTCTAAAAGGACACAGAGACAATTCAAATAAAGTAGTCTTGGAATATGATCTAGGGATTACCTTCAACCAAAGCACTTGGGATACTTGTTAAAAATGTCAGACCCTGGGGCTTCCCTGGTGGCGCAGTGGTTGAGATTCCGCCTGCCGATGCAGGGGACACGGGTTCGTGCCCCGGTCCGGGAAGATCCCACATGCCGTGGAGCGGCTGGGCCCGTGAGCCATAGCCTCTGAGCCTGCACATCCGGAGCCTGTGCTCCGCAACGGGAGAGGCCACAGCAGTGAGAGGCCTACGTACCGAAAAAAAAAAAAAAAAAACTGGAAAAAAAAAAAGTCAGACCCTGGCCAGTCCTGCTGAAACAGATGCTTTTGGAGGTGAGGCTTGGGAATCTTTATCTCAACATGCTCCTCAAGTTGTAGTCTGTTTGAGAACAACTATAATGTGATAAATCCTATGACAGAGAAGGGTAGGTTGTCAAGAGAATTTGCAGGAGATACACCAGACCAGCTTAGCCTATGGAAATTAGAGAAGACACCCCAGAAGAAGTAGTTCTCAAGTTGGTAGCTAAAGAGTAGAAAGAGTTACCCAGAAAAAAATAAAGGAAGGAAGAAGGGTCGGCAAGAATGGCCAGCAAACAGAAGCCAGAGAGTCTATGGGGAGATTTTTCAAAACATACCACCTTGGTAACTAAGAGACTCCTGGGAATAGAGATCAGTGTGGTACTTTCTCCATTTGTAATGCTTCCAGTTTAACAGAATACAAGGCTTTCCTTGGCATCCTGATAAGCTGCATCCATTAGCTTCACTTCTCTCTTCCTGTGCTTATTTCTTTTCAATGATGACAGCACCATAGAAACCTGAATTGATGTTTGGACATATTGCAGGAGCCAGACCTCAGATCTGGAACCTTCCATGTGGTACTCTCAGGAACACTGAATCCCTGACCTCATGCCGGGTATTATGGTTGCCACCAGTGGAATGGATGATTTCACATTTCTATACAGAACCAAGAAAGTCCTGAGAAAGTGGAACTTCAAACATCTATACACTGATGGTCCATTTCTCCACTGGATGCTACCCACTTCTTAATTTTATGTTTGTTCAGGATCCAGCTTACTGAGGTCAATTAAAGTCAGGAAGAGATGTCGGTTTGATTTAGTAAAATTGGATTCTTTGTCTCCCTTGGGTTTATCTCCTTGGGCTGGGCTGTCATTTAAATTTTATGTTTTTGTCCTTATTTCTTCGGACCATTTTTTTTTTCTGGGAAGTGTTTTTCAGTGTTACACTCGCTCTATCTGTTTGCAAGGAAGGTGTTTGTTTCTATAAAGTGCCTGTCCTGTCTGATCTCTATCATCTTTACGGTCTTGCATTCTGTCGCCATGGCTCATGTCTGGCTGTGGTTTATGTTTTGACAGGAGTTTGTTATAAAGCTGGGGATCATGGCTCCGGCTTTGCCTTTCAAACTTTCTTCTTTACGGTAGTCATAAACCCATGCTGTTAAAATGTTCCCTCTGAGGGAGGGGGTGAAATTCTGATAACAAAAGACTTGGGAGAACGGAAAAAAGAGAGCAGGGGAGGAGGGGAGGGAGGGAAGGAGAGACGGAGTGAGGAAGAATTCTGTAGAGGTGCTATTAAAGTAGCCAGGTACATACCAGCGTCATTCAAATGTAAACTACAAAAAGAATACATAGAGTTGTCAAAGATTTGAGAAAATAATGACACAAAGAGAAATGCACCTAGATTATCGTGCCGTGCTGTTTTTTATCTTTGGGATCTTGGACAAGCTGGGCAGTGCAGACCAGTGAATGAAGTTAGCCCCGAGTTTGCTGGAAAGGGAGAGAGCAGGGCAGGGACAGCCCCTGAACCCTCTGTCCTCAAAAGCAGCCATCTTGCAAGTTCCTTTGTGAAAATGCTTAGAACCATCTTGTTTGTTGTGTCAGTGGTGGAAGATTTATACAGTGAGGTGGTGTCTGGATTTCAACCTTTGTTCTTGCCTTCAGTAAGCAAGTAATGAGAACTTGCTGTATTCAAGGCCCTAACTCTGCATCCCTAACTGGTGGAGTCTACTGAGCACTGTTGTGCCCTGGGAGCTCAGCTAGACATCCAATGTCATTTTTTTCTATTTCAGTTAATCCCCAAGGTCATAAGGAAGGAACGTAATATTATCCCCATGTAACTAGTTTATGATCAGCCACCTAGGTACACAACACATGTGTACTGACATGGAGGAGGTGGGGTCTGCAGAGAAAAAGAACAGGTGGATCCATTCTCATTAACTATCTTAAACTGCAGCTCCCTGTAGCAACAGAAGTGGGCTTGGCCCTGTTCTGTCTGATTTCACAGCCTGTGTCTCTCATGCTACCCCAGGCTGATTCTTCTCTAGCCAGCTAGTGAGGAAGAAAGAGGAGGAAGCACAGCACCAGCTCACTTTACAGGAAGGTCTGGGGACCTTTTATTGAGCAGGCAGTGGAGAGTTACATCCCTGATTCCCCAGCCTGGGAAATAGCTCAGGAGATGCCTCTAGATGCCAAATGCAGCCAGCCCACAGCTCCTGTGCAGCCCGGAGTGACTCCCACTCAACACGAGTTCTCCTGGTGGCCTTATCTCCCAGACCCACAAGCCTCACTCACACGTGAGTGCCTGGCCGAGGGTTTCGGTGTCTCTGTCCCACCTTCCCATTCTCCTCATGTTCACCACACTTCCCCCTCGCTGCCTCCCACACAGAAGTTATTTGGGGATGCGTCTGCCCTTCTCTCCTTCCTTACATTCATCCTCCATCTCCCTTCCTTTTTTTCTCTTTCTAGCATTTATTCACTGTGTATTGGACACAAAGTCAATACTCAGGTATGTTCCATGTTATTTAATCCATATAGAAAACTACCACCAATAACAATGAAAAAATAACAAAATAACTATGGTCAAGGTCTTTATGTGCAAAGTTCAGCCATTCAATAAATATTTAAGTGCCTACTCTATGTTCCACATTTCTCTCAGTTCTGAGAATATAGCCAGGAGCAAACAAATACAGTTCCTTCCTTCTTGGAGCTTGTATTCTAGTGAAGGAGCAGATAATATACAAATATAATATGTGGTCAATGCTATGAAGAAAAATTAACTGGGGTATGATTAATAATTCATCGCCTAATTAATAGCCAGAGGTGAGAGCATTCTGTGGTTGATTTTATGTGCTCTCTACAGAATCCCTGTGAGGCTGGCCCTGTTCTCATCCTCACCTGGCAGTTGAGAAACCCAAGGTCAGGGTGATTAAGTAACTTGTCCAAGGTCACACAGTGGCAGAGCTGGGATTCAAGTTCAGGCCGGGTGGCTCCAGGTCCATGCTCTTGACCCCATGGCCCACTCCAGGGAAGAGATCAGGGCTAGTAAGGCCTGGGAGCAACAAGGCCAGGAGGGTCCCTGAGCCTTTTTGTCAGTTTTTAATAGTGACAGAGGAGAAAGAGGGGAGTGAGAGAGAAGCCAGAATTGTGTGCATCAAGATGCAATGGACCTCCTCCAGCTCCTGTGGTCCAGGAGATGTCTGGAACCCTCATCTCCCAGTAAGATGGCACCTCTCCTCTTGGAGGTGATGGAGTGCAGACAGAGGCCAGAAGTGTCGTTTCATCCTGGGAGGTGAAGCCACAGTCCCCTCACTGCAAGAGGATGGGCAGCTTCAGGGAAAGAGCTATTGGATAATGGTAGAAAGTGAGGGTCTTTAGCTGTTTAACCCATGAGGGACATTAGCCCCATGCTGGTAACTGGGTACCAAGGCTCAGACCCATCCCAGAACCCACAGAATGCCCAGAAGCTGCCTTATCTTGCCTAAATCCTCTGATTTTTCTGAAAATCTGCCCACAGCATGTCAAATTCCAACAGCTGGCACCCACGTGGTTTTACCAGACCTGGGTAGGTGCAGTTGGGCTGTTAAGTCCTGCTACCAGAGAGCCTATGCAACATTGAATTCACTGTCAGAATCGCTGTTCCTTTCTTTGTAGACACAATCTAAGGGTCAGAAGCACAGCCCCCAGTGGACTTCGGTGGAATGTGAAGCTGACCCTTTTACTGCTTCTCACTTCCAAGGATTTTTACTTCCCTGTAAAATACCCCTGGAATACTGACTTGACTTGCAGATGGTGTCTTTCTTCCTTTCTTCCTTCCTTTCTTCCTTCCTTCCTTCCTTTCTTTTTCTTTCTTTCTCCCTTCCCTTCCCTTCTAGCCCCTTCAAACTAAGTAGTCTCAGATGAGATGCTTTTTTACTTGTAAAACTCAAAATTAACTTTAATCCCCAAACGGATCTGTCAAAATGACTAGTCTCTGATCCTTAATTATCTGGACTAGAATATTCAGATATGAAAATTCCCTATATGGGACCCTAAAACCTTTTTTTCTTCTTCTTGTGGTTTTGGTTCTCCAGCCCTGAGTTTTGAAAGTGGTTTTACCTCTGTATTAGAAACCCACGTGTATACATAACCAGTTTGGGGTTGGCAGCCTGTCTAAATAGACATGTTAAGTCCACTTCCATCCATTTGCCAAATGTCTCTTAAGTAGCTATTTATGTCACGAATGTGCTGTGATACTGAGATGATTGAGAAATGTTCCCTGCCTTCAGGGAATCACAGTCACTGATGGAAAGACAATAAAATGAATGATTCCAGTACTGCAGTGTAAGCCATACAGTCTGTGCACACACAGTGTTATGGGAGCAATGACATGCATTAAATGCTTAGCAGAGTCAGTGAAGCACTTGGCATGCATGATGTTATTAATACCTGTTCACTGAATTCGTGACTATTCTATTCCCATTTGACAGATGAAGACAGTGGGGTGTAAAGAGCATAAATCGTTTGTTCAAGGTCACAAAGTGAATAAATGAACTTTCACTGCAGCATCCAATTTTAAAATCACTTTAAGAATACCAAGGAGATGAGAAAACCATAATTCAAAAAGAGTCGTGTACCACAATGTTCATTGCAGCTCTCTTTACAATAGCCAGGACATTGAAGCAACCTAAGTGTCCATCAACAGATGAATGGATAAAGAAGATGTGGCACATATATACAATGGAATATTACTCAGCCATAAAAAGAAACAAAACTGAGTTATTTGTAGTGAGGTGGATGGACCTAGAGTCTGTCATACAGAGTGAAGTAAGTCGGAAAGAGAAAAACAAATATGCTAACACATATATGTGGAATCTAAAAAAAAAAAGAATGGACTTGAAGACACGGGGAGGGGGAAGGGTAAGCTGGGACGAAGTGAGAGAGTGACATGGACATATATACACTACCAAATGTAAAATAGATAGCTAGTGGGAAGCAGCTGCATAGCACAGGGAGATCAGCTCAGTGCTTTGTGACCACCTAGAGGGGTGGAATGGGGAGGGTGGGAGGAAGGCGTGGGAGGGAGGACATATAGGTATACATGTATATGTATAGCTGATTCACTTTGTTATAGAGCAGAAACTAACACACCATTGTAAAACAATTATACTCCAATAAAGTTAAAAAAAAAAAAAAAGGATACCAAGCAGAGAAGTGGAAAACTCGGAGGGAAAAAGGGATTCTCCACCACAGGATATGGTGCTTTAGCTAAAATTTGAGGATGCCTAAGACTTGGGATGAAACAGAAGAGGGAGGACTACGATACCCCAGGCAAAGGATGCTGCGTGAGCAAAGGTTTTGAGGTGTGCTGAGCACGGAAGCACTAAGGGAGACGGTGAGGTTAAAATGGAGCTGGGAGGATGGTGGGTACAGGCAGTTTATTGTTTTAATTCTACAAACCTTTCCTGTGACTTCAAAATCCACTTTAAAGGGTCATGTTTTATTAGCTTCTATTTTAGTGACCACTTAACACCTTACAGGGAACGTCTTGTATAATATCCAGCCCTGGGAGAGGGCCCAGTTTTATCCACGTTTGCCTCTGTCTCTGCAGAGAAGAAATCATCTCTTTTGCATCTCTTGGCATTGCTAAAGGTTGCTGAGTCCTGGTTTCGATTAAGTTTGAAATCACACACATATGTCTGTTTCTCAGGCAACATTTCTTTAGCTCAGTTGAATTGTGCTGATATTAAAACACAAAATGGAATGACTTGTGGCGTCTCCATGGGTTTGAGTTTGAGAAGGCCCAATAAATCGTACTGAAATAATTTCATAAGAATTCTTGATGTTTGGCAACTTTGAAAAATCAAGGAATGGAATTTTTTCGCTTCTCTAGTCTGGAGTAGTTTGTTTTTGTTTTTGTTTTTTCCTTTAGTCAAGTGAAGTGGTTTTGGGTAAAAAGATCCAGAAAATGGCAAACCATCTGAAAATGTCAGATGTGGATGGTTCACTTGGAGCAGTAACCCCATGAGCTGGAAGTCTGTAATTAATTACTTAATTTCATCATCTACATGTAGAGAAAGTTTTGCGTACTTTAGGGCCGCCACTTTGTAAGGGACACACTTTGTGATCTATATGGCAAAAAATGCAAAAGTTAACACTGTTCATTGCTGGTGAAGTTGTGGGTAAAACATGTACTATCAGGGCAGGTGGGGGAGTAAATTGATCACAGCATGTGAAGGGTGATTACTGGTACTTAGTTAAATAAAATATACTTTTTTTCCCTTTTCAGTGTCTGTCCTTTTGGAAAAAGTTTAAAAACACTGTCTATGTCCCTCAACAAGGGAATGTTTAAATAATGAGTGAAACAGCTGTATTCTGGAATACAATCCAGTGATTAAAATCAAGCAATGCCTAATCAATTAGATGTCTTAGTCTTAGAACTCAAAGATGTATTATTGAGTGAAAAAAAGACAAGTTCCATATAGATAGATTTATTATATAACTTTTATGTAAAACAAATAGAACAAAACAAAAAGCATGCACGTAAAATGATATGTGTTATCTATGTGAACATATAAATGGAGATAAATGTATAATTTAAATATTTACAAGGCTACATAACATACTGATAACAAAGGTGATCTGGGGAGGGATGAAGGCACCGACATTGGTGGGTACAGGGTTGTCAGGGAAACTTTAGACTCCTAATAATTGTATTAGTTAACTGTAGCTTCTTCAACAAATAAAACTCAATATCTCAAAGTCCAAATGGGTTTTCCCAGTATGTGGCAGCTCTCCTCCTGGTGGTAATCCAGGTTCCTCCCATCTCCTGGCTACTCCATCCATGGTGGGTGGGGGTCCATGGAATCCTCCGCTGGGTCTTCAATATCTGGCTGTTAGAGGTGGGAAAGAGCTTGCTGATTACATGTAGAATGATTTTACTCGTCATTTCTGAAAGTTGAATATGTCTTGATGTCTACTTGGTGGGAAAAAAATGAAAACAGTGAGAACGTCCATTGGGCGGGCATTGGTTACAACTCCATCACAAGGCAGCACCCAACTGAAAGGCAGTTTAAGAAATGAGGTCTGGGCCTCCCTGGTGGCGCAGTGGTTGAGAGTCCGCCTGCCGATGCAGGGGATACGGGTTCGTGCCCCGGTCTGGGAGGATCCCATATGCCGCGGAGCGGCTGGGCCCGTGAGCCATGGCCGCTGGGCCTGCGCATCCGGAGCCTGTGCTCCGCAACGGGGGAGGCCACAACAGTGAGAGGCCCGCATACCACAAAAAAAAAAAAAAAAAAAGAAATGAGGTCTAGGGCTTCCCTGGTGGTGCAGTGGTTGAGAGTCCACCTGCCAATGCAGGGGACACGGGTTCGTGCCCCGATCCGGGAGGATCCTGTGTGCCACGGAGCGGCTGGGCCCGTGAGCCATGGCCCCTGAGCCTACGTGTCCGGAGCCAGTGCTCCGCAATGGGAAAGGCTACAGCAGTGAGAGGCCCGCGTAACGTTAAAAAAAAAAAAGAAAAAAAAAGAAAGAAATGAGGTCTACTCTATGCCTAGAAAAAGAAATCAGATCTAGTGAACAGTTAGTGAGTCTCTGCAACAGTACTGTATTAATTTTTTGCATGTGTATTACTTATGTAATTAAAAAATTAATAAAAATTAAATTCAGGCATAGAAATAAACAAAGATTGGTTGATTAAAAGCAATAATCATTCTACTTTACCTCATCCTGGCCCCCAGTAGCTACGCAGCTTTCTTCTCTAGTCATCAGATTTTTCTGCTGTAAAATGAGGATGTGGAATATAATCATGAATAACCTTATTACATTTATTAAATGATTGTTAGTGTTTTGTATTATATTTTTCCCACATATGTTAAGTGTTATTCATAATCACTAATCAGGAGCTAATCAGTATCACCATGAGTTGAGTTCATTCCTACTCAAATCAGAGAAACATGCTAAACATATTCCTTTTTTAATAGTATTTCTGAAATATGGAACTAGCTAAGGTTGCATTTTGAGATTTTCAGAGACCCATTGGGATTAGAAAATGCTATGGGAGTCACTGGACTAAACCTGAGGTCTTCTCTGACTCTATCATTCTAATTTAGTAGCTAGGCTAGTGCCTCATATAGAGCACTGCTTTCATGGGTATTTGTTAAAGAAATTAGTGAAATCATAAGTTGAATTTATGCAAAAATTTATTTTAAAATATATGTGTGCATGTGTGCACAAGAGGAAGGTTTATATTGAGTACAAAAATTATTCAATAATTGAAAATATGTTAATAGATAGCTTTCTAAAGGAACTTAGACAATCAACTCAATAGTAAGTGAGAAGGCATTTGATCAAACTAAACATCCATCAGGATTAAAAAGGATAAAATCATAAAAACAAGATGTAGAAAAAGAATTTGTTTTTCTTTCCGTAATAAGTAATATGATCAGATCTCAGATCAACATATAGTACTTCCCTTAATCCTAGAGGAAATTCTTTAAAAAAATTAGGGAAAAAAAAAAAAGCCTACTACTTTCATTATTTAATATTTTTTTTCTCAAAGAGCTGTTCTAACTAGTGTAATATGATGAGAAATTAATGGTATAAATATATTTGAAAGAAGGAAATACATAGATTTCTTCACCTAGAAAACTCAAAAAAATCTTCCAAAGAACTATTAAAATAGTAGGAGCATTCAAGTGTCAGTGTTCCAAATAGAAATATAATGAAAAAAATTATATTAACCATTCAGCATAACTAAAATATTCAAGCATTGTTAGCTATTTACCTATGGAAAGCTACAGAATGATTTTGAGGTAGAAATAAAGATTTAAACAAGTGGACAAACATTTCATGTTCCTGTATGGGAGGACTGGGTATTTTAAAGCTGTCAACCCTTTTTTAGCAAATTCAATTTAATTTAAACCAACCTCCTTCTAATTTTTCTTGCAGGAGAGGGATGGGGGGACTTGACAAAATTATCTTAAGGTTCATCTTTTTTTTGTGTGTGTGTGTGTGTGTTACGTGGGCCTCTCACTGTTGTGGCCTCTCCCGTTGTGGAGCACAGGCTCCGGACGTGCAGGCTCAGCAGCCATGGCTCACGGGCCTAGCCTCTCCGCGGCATGTGGGATCTTCCTGGACCGGGGCACGAACCCATGTCCCCTGCATCAGCAGGCGGACTCTCAACCACTGCACCACCAGGGAAGCCCCTTAAGGTTCATCTTGAAGAATAAACAGTATAATCATGAAAATGTTGTAATAAAAATAATAGTGAGGGCAGAAATAAATCTACCGGATATAAACTACATTATAAAGTTTGGATAACTAAAAGAATATTGTACTGTCATAAGGAAGGAATGAGAGAACGTTATGTAATGGAGTCGTTCATCCAGACAAGCTCTTCTAAGGTATAAATATTTAAGATCTGACGAAAGCAGCAGCCCAAATCATGGGAAACGCACATATGCTCCTTGACACATGCTGTCTGTCCCCTGAGCCAGGACTACTCTCTTCCCCCTGGTCCCCTGTGTCTGATTAATGTCTTTTCATCCTTTAGCTTAGGTCTTTCTCTGACACCTCACTCTCTCCCCATCAACCCTGCACCATGTCCATGAGGCATCAGTAACTAGAGCATGGACTTATTCTGAAAGTCAGTAAAGGATTTCAATTTCATACTTAGAGGGTACTGATTCATGGTAAGAGGTCCAGCCATGGCTGTGGACCTCACCTGCAGAATGCTATTATCAGTGCTTTGGATAAAGGGATAAAGAAACTGCCCATCATGAGAGGCACACAAGTGAGAAAAACACCCTGTGGTAGAGCTGAAAAAATCAGGATCCAAAATTATCTGATTATGCCAAGACGCTGGTTGAATTAAATGAAAGGAAATGAAGTAAGGGTTACAAGTAAGTTCCTGGAACTTGGCACATGTAAATCCATTCATGAA
Source organism: Mesoplodon densirostris (assembly GCF_025265405.1). Taxonomy (NCBI): domain Eukaryota; kingdom Metazoa; phylum Chordata; class Mammalia; order Artiodactyla; family Ziphiidae; genus Mesoplodon; species Mesoplodon densirostris. The sequence continues at coordinate 62,849,709 of NC_082661.1, forward strand.
CTGCACCCATTCATTCAGCAAATATGTACGGGTCCTAAATGTGTGTCAGGCAATGGATAAACAGTGGAAAACAAGAACAAACAATGACACACATCTCAATTGTCCTTAATTAATGAATTAATAGCTCTAACAATTGCTTGATCAGAAGCTCCCTAAGAGTGGGATGGGGTTTATCAAAGTCATCGTTGTTTCTCCAGCACATATGTGAGGTGGTGTGGAAGACGTCTTTTGGTAGAAAATGGAAGAAATCCCTATTAGATTTTTCGGAGGATCAAAAATTTTTGTGGTGTTTTGGAATCATGTTGACAGATGGATGACACATTTAAAAACAGTACCTTCATCAGATCATGATACATTTAAAAACAGAGTAGGTCCATCTGATCACATCACTGGCTGAAGCCTTCCAGTGCTATCTCATTGCACTAAGATTGACATGTCAGACCTATGCCGTGGCCGAGAAGGCTCCAGATAATCTGACGCCACCTCCTTCTCTGAGCTCATCTGTCACCTCACTCTCCTTGCCTGTAGTCCTTCCACACTGCCTGCTTTCTGATACCAGGTCACGCCAAGCACCTTCAATTCTAGCTTATTCCTCTCTTAAGGCCTTTGTCCTTGCTGGTCCCTGGGCCTGGACCTTTCCACTGCCAGATGCTCACATGGCCCGTTCAGTCCAGACTCAGCTCCATCAACACCTCCCCTCTGCAGCCTTGCACACCAGCCAGTCTAAACTAGACTACCTTCCTTCACTACCAGCTTTATTCTCTGTCTTCCCACTTGTCTGCCATTTATCTCCATCACCTAGAACAAAGCCAGGCCCGTAGCAGGTACTTAATAAACATATACTGAATGAAAGAATCTTTGAAATAGCAAGAAAGAAGATACTTAAATCCGACTGCTTTGCTTGAGAAAAGAAGTAAAATGTATGTTAGAATGAAAATAATGTTAATTTATGGAAGTAAAATGAATTTGGCTTGTTTTCTCTTCATTGAGACAAAGGAATCTGCCTTGAACCTGTATCACCCCTATCAAAGTTCAAGCATGTCTTATTTCCATTGTTTTGACTATTTATAATGGTTATTTATAATAAATAAAAACATCAATATTGTTTATTTCACTACCAGGCGCATTTACATGCTAGCATAATGCGTTTACTAATTTCTGAATACAGGTAAGTCTAAAGTTGAATGAATCTTCATGTTTATTATGTAGTAGAATTTTTTATTTATTATACAGTGGTATTTCAGTAGTAGAATTTCCTTTTGGATTTCTGAGGTATTGCACCTTTAGAACAACTGTATAAAACTAAAACTACTCAGACTTAGGCAACCAGTTTATCCACTATCTTGTTTATGAAAAATTGTTTAAAAATCAGAGTTACCACTTGTTTTATTATAATTGACTTTGCCTAATTAAAAGCACAAATGTGTTGTGTGGTTATATGGTTTTCTCTTTCCAATGAGGTGGAAAATCTTTAGTTAAATAATTGTCAAGAGTTAAGTGGTACTAATATATTGTTAGTTATAAGCATTCTTCTTATTCCCCATTTTAATTGGAGTCCTCAACCTCTTACATTTTTTTTGAAGTGAATTTTCTTTGAAAGATGAAATTACAGGCATTTAGAATATAAGTGATGGCCCCAAATCAAAGGTCTTAACATTGGACAGTGGTTTCTCAAAGGTCTTGGAGAACTTCAGAGCGCTTAAGATCTGAACATTAGAACTGCCGTTTGACAAAGGTATTTACCAAGAGCTTAGAGTCACATCTAATAAACTACCAGGGAGTTAGAGATTCTCCAGACAAGGAGCAATTGTTACATTGATTTCCCTAGAAGTATGTGAGTATGCTTGTTTCACCACAACCTCATCAGATTTATGTTTTAGTCTTTTTATTATTATTTTAATATGTATCGTACTTTGATTACTAGTTTGAACATTTTCCCATATGATCATTTCCTTCTTGCAATTTCTTTCATGTGAATTCCTTATAAACACCCTTAAGAGTTTAAGAAAAAGTTTCACAATTATTGATAGAGACAAAATGCTCCAAAAGACAGATGCACAGTAGTTTATATCGTCTCAGTGATTAAGAGTTCCCAATGAATCCATTTGGTTTCTAAATGGGGGAAAAAATAAGCTAATATCTACAAGTATCCTGTAGATACCTTAATGTCTACAAGTAACACCTACAAGGAAAGATAGAAGCTAGATCCTGCCTCCATAGCACCATCAGCCCTATGCAAGACCTTCTGGGGAGCAGTGCCGGTGCTTGGGGACAAGACAGAACAACAAAGAAAAACTTCCCAAGGAACTGGAATTCAGAGCTCAACATCCAAATTAGCTAAGGATAAAGTGTTAGCTATTCCAGACTAATAATGTTTACCTACACAGTAGAGCATTATTTAAACATTCTTTATGCACATTTCAGGCTCCTGAATAATTTAATCTGTGATTTTCTTTTTCTGTTTCATAAACACATGGATAAATAACATTACCGTATTCCACTCACCTAATATCACAGAAAATCTTCCCATGCTCTCTTACTCGCCATACTTTCCCTTTCCAATTTTTGGAGCATTGACCTAAATGTGTTAGAAAAGTAGAATCAATTTAATAATCTATTAGAATCTTAATCTCTTTTCAAGTATATTGGAAAGATATGATCCCTTTCGTGGAGGCACAGTGTAGATTTATACATATCAATATTTAAATTATTTTTAGTTCCAAGGACTAAAGTATAAATGTAAAGCTTAGGTGCAGCTTATGAGTGTGATAGTATAAAACCTAAATAGATCTAGAATTGGTGTGGCTGATGAGTCAGGGGACCATGGGGTCTAAATCTGAAATGTTCACTGATTTAAAGTCATTTATATTAGGCTGTGCAGTGTGGTTACACAATTTATTAAAAGGACATTTTAATCTTCTTGGTGCTTCCAAAATAATAAAATTGTATATCAAATTCAGGATTCAGAAGAAAATGGCAAAGAGTTCAAAATCATAAACCTATTTTTAACTTTAACTATTTTCATATTGCATTATAGATACTTAGATATGTTGTTATTAGAAATGAGGTATAAAGACAAGGACAAAAATCTATCTTTGTGTTTCCAGCACTTGCCAAAGAGCTTTACACCTACTCTGGGTTCAGTGAATGTTTATAGAAGAGATCAGTGAATGAGCTAGAGGGATTTCCTCAAGCACATGCAATTTTTTTTTTCTTTTTCTGGTTGTTTGTCCCATTCACTGTACATTATCTATATGTTGCACCGTATGTGTGTGTGTGTGCTTGTGCGTGTGTGTGTGTGTTGTATTTTTGACTATACTCCCTTGCAGTACAGAAGCTTTTAAAGATAATCGTTATGGTAGACAGAATAGTAGCCTCCCAGAGATGTCCAGCCCAAATCCCTGGTACCTATGAATATGTTACCTTACATGGCAAAAAGAACTTTGCAGATCCAATTAAATGAAGGACATTGAGATGGGAGATCATGGATTATTTGGGTGAGCCCGGTACAATCACAAGGGTCCTTAAAAGCTGAAAAGGGAGGCAGAAGAGGAAGTGAAAGTGAAGCCATGAGGATTCCATCCACCATTGCTGTAGGTGCTAGAAAAGCAAGAAAATTGAGCCTGTAGAGAAAAATGCAACCCTGCTGACACCTTGATTTTGGCCCAGCAAGACCCATGTCAGATTGTCAAACTATAAGCCAATTAAATGATAGATGATAGATAGATAGATAGATGATAGATAGATAGATACATAGATAGATACATAGATAGATGATAGGTAGATTTTAAGCCACTAAGTTTGTAGTAATTTGTTACAGCAACAATAAAATACTAATAGCCTCTGACAACACCTTTTTCTCATCACTTCCTCCTTATTTTATGTGTGTTCACGCATCCATTCCATGCTGGAACAGGACAACATTAATCAGCATTCTTCTGTTTGCAAATCACAGAAAGCTAACACACACTCAAGCAAAAAAAAGGAGGTGGGGTAGTATATCTCCCATAAGTGGGACCTCCAGGGGATTGAGTTGGCTTCACTCCCAGCTAAGACAAGGCCCAAATCAGTCCACAAAGATTCTTGGTCTCTCTGATCTGCTTTCCTCTATATGCAAGCTTCAGCATTTCTACAATTCACATGCTTTTAGTGGCAAAACTGCCCTCTTTCTTTCAGGAAAGGATTCTAATTTGCCCATCTCTGTAGCGTAGGAGGTTGAAAGTGTGCTATGGTTATCCATTGCTACACTTAAAAATGCCCCAAGAATTATTGGCTTAAAATACAAACACTTCTTTTATTTACTCATGATTCTGCAATTTGGGCAAAGTCTGTGGAAGGCAGCTCATTTCTGATCTGTGTGAAACCAGCTTGAGGCAGCTCATTTGGGGCTCAAGGATCTACTTCCAAAATGGCTTCACTCATGCAAGCTGGTGCTGGCTGTTGGCTGGATGCTCAGCTGGGGTTGTTGTCTGGAAAACACAGTTCCCCTTCATGTGGCTGTTCCACATGGCTAGGTTGGGCATCTCACAGGATGGCAGTTTTAGAATAGTTGGACTTTGTACATAGCAACGGGTTTTTCCCCCAAGCACAAAGTGGAAGCTTCTAGGCCTTCTTAAGTTTTGGCCCCAGTAGACACAAGGTCACTTGCACTACATTCTGTTAATTAAAGCAGATCACAGGGCCCAGTCCAGATTTGAAAAGAGGAGACTACATACACAAGATCATGAATTCCATTGTTGTGGTTGGTTGGGGCCATCAGAGTAGCAGTCTACCACAGTGGATAACAGAGCTTTTTGAGTGATGGTCCAAGTAAGACCATCCGTTTCCAAAAAACTGGTACAGGCAGTCCCACAAAGGAAACAGGACTGAAAACAAACCTCAGGTATCCATAACAATCATTTCCCTCAGTGCTAGAAAGTATTCCATGAAGCAAAGCTGAATTTCCCTCTACGTCTATTGACTGTACAGCGTGTACATTTCCTGAAGTTGGAGACGTGTTTAAAAATTTAAAGTTAAGGAATTAATGAACTTTTTTCCCATTTGACTTTTCTTAAACTATGAATGAAAATAATGATATCATAGAGCAAACACTACTAAAAAGAAATTAAATTGTGCAGGATTCATGAATAAACTATAATGTAGGCTAGTCCAATGATGTTTGTTTGCAATAACCTTTTTAATGTGACAATTCCTTGGATATTGTAGTAAAATATTTTCACCCTACATCTATATTTTTATGGTTTGTGTTTATTTTCCACAGTATAGATCTCAAAATGTCAAATTACTAGAGCTGATTTATGGTAATTAGTTTTAAGTTAGAATATTTGAAATGCATTTAATTAATTTTAGCTGTTTAGCAAAGTACAATAAGGTTTTTCACATTAATGAAGTTTTCTTTATAATATATCAGCTATGCATATGTTTAAGGATATGATGGACTCAGATTACTCTTATTTGAATTTTATATTTAACAAGTAAACATGCACTATTGGGGATTAGACAGTGTTTAGAAAATGTATGTATAAGGATTATTTAGGATGAAATTGCCAAAGATCCTGGAATATTTAGCACACACTTGTTGATTGATTTCACTGCAGTAAATATGAAGCAATAACAACTATATAAATTATTCAGAGACTAGTCATCCACATCGGGATTCTTTAGAGATCCCTTCAGAAAACAGTTTGGCAGGGTATTCTTTTTATAGTTTTTTTTTTTTGAAAATCCATGTACAAAAGAGATATAGATCCATACAAAATGGATAAATACTGATGCTTTTAAAATGAAATTAAATATTTTTAGACATTCAAATGAAAATTGCATGGTTTTTCCTACTAAAGCTCTCTTTGGTAATTTATTTATCTTAAGTATTATTTTTGTCTTTCAGGAAGCCTTATATAGTGAACATAAGAGATTTATTAAAAACCTTCAATCGCTTGAGAGTGCTTTAGTACTTTGCCTCAAAATCTGCACATAGGCAAAATTCCTGATATTATGAGTTGGGATTTTCAGTGTAAGAGGATTTAAAATCTCTGCTAAAGCAAGGGCTTGTTAGCTGTTTCTAAGCGTCATATATCAGAGGGACCCAGCTACTTACCAATCGCTCAAACTAAAATGGGGCAGGACAGGACACGTGGAATGAAAGAGACCAATTTAGACCAAGTGGAAGGTATCAAGTTCTCTGAAAATGGCCCTTTTATTCTAGAAAGATATTTTATTCAACTCCAGAAGCGGAGAGAGTAATCAGCACTTACATAGGTATGGATCTCTTTGTACATACAGATACGGATCACTTTTTAAAGATTTCCCTTCATTAAAGCAATTTGAGACATAGTGTTGGAAAGTGTTTTAGTGGTTGGGTGTTTGAAGGTTTGAAGTTAGAGACCCCAGTTATCTACTTATAAATCATGTGACTTTGAAACATTCCTAAAAACTTTTTCTTTTGTAATAACCTTTTTGGGTCTCAGTCCCCGATTCTCTTGAGGTTGTGCTAAAGATCCAATGAGTGAAGGCCAAAATACTTCACATACCACAAAGCATTACATTATCAAAATTTATATCATTATGACTACTACTGCCAATAATAAAACATGATTGGGTAACTGGTCTGCAAACAATCCATTGAAAAATCCAGGTGAATTGGATATGTTTTATTTTTTGAAAATATTTTAACTCAGAGAATACACATGAGGTCCAAAGTAGTCAGTACATTTGCCCCCCTTATATTTAAAGTATTAACTCTTACATTACTGACTTTTGATGGACACCAAATCTAGAAAGATGACTGTATAAATTTTTCCTGAATATTAGGGATTTTATTTTATTAACTGTAACCCAGAAGGAACATGGTGGCTAATAAAGAGAAATTTGCCTCCTGGTACAATTTGTATCCAGTTGGAAGTCTGGCAACGGTGTGGGGCATATGAGACCACCTGGATATTTTTGTTAATGGTTTATTTCTCTGTTGTTTCTCTCCCAGCTATCGGCAGGACCCTCATCCCCCGTTACTTTAGCACTGTGTTTGAAGGAGGAGTGACTGACCTGTATTACATTCTCAAACACTCAAAAGAATCCTACCACAACTCATCCATCACGGTGGACTGCGACCAGTGTGCAATGGTCACCCAGCACGGGAAGCCCATGTTTACCAAGGTACAGGGCGGGCTCGGCAACAAGCCTTATTCTTCTTTGGGTGCTTTGAAGCATAGTAATTATGGTTGTCTTCTGGAACTTTAACCTGACTTCTCACATCTCAGACGCTTTCAGCACTGTGAGGTCAACTTTCTTGTTTGTAACATGGCAAGACTCTATGGTGAACCCTGTTCTAAGGTGTGTGCATGTGATACAGATCCCAAGGAGTCAAACATGATAGACCCTCAAGACTAAGAGAAGAGAGCTTTGGCTGCCTATCAAACTTAGGCTGCTAAATTAGAACTTTGGTGTTTTTTAAAAATTGAGATATAATTGACATTTAATAGCATATTAGTTTTAAGTATACGAAATAATGATTCGATATATGTATATATTGTGAGATGATTAATACAATAAGTTTAGTTAACATCTATCACTACACATAGTTACAATTCTTGTGATGAAGACTTTTAAGATCCACTCTCTTAGTATTTTTCAAATATATAATACTTGAAAGATACTAGGTATTGTTCACTATAGTCCATGATGTTGTATATTACATAGAATTTTGGTTTTTATACAAAGGGTCTTCTACAACTAAAAGAACACTCTCCTATTACTATGCGGTCAGTACTTGTGTTTTGTTACTAAAATTAGACAATTTTTAAAGCTAAATTCAAATATTAACAAGCAGGGGAAAAAAATCAACAAACCACAACTCAACTAGCCATAATCTTTAAGGAACACAAAAACATAAAAATGTAAATGGAACACTATAGACAATCCCTTTATATCTTCTCCCGAGGAGAAAAATTAGTAAGAATAAATATTTAGTTAAAGAATCTGGCAAACGGAAGTTTATTGTAATGAACACTAGTTCATTGCATTTTGACTAAGATTCAATGTGAAACTAATTTGTAATATCAACGATAGCAGCTATCTCTTTTAGTTGAAACAAATGACAACCCTCTCTTTATAGTTAAGAGAAGTTGAATTTTCAGGGTTAATTGCAGAAGCCCAATTATAAAACTGAAGATGTGTTTGTTACTTATGCACCATTTTGCGGAAAGAGTAGCTATAAAATGTTTATTATTTAAAGTATTCTTTGATCTCAGTGTGAGTTAACCTTTCCAGTGCCCACAAGGGAGTAAAAAACCAAAGGAAATGCTTATAAAATGCTTATAAGCAAAGGAGACACTTATAAAATGCAAAAGCAAATCACTAAATGCCATTGTTTTTATGGTATCTTGATTTTTGTCAATAGACATTTTAAATGTGGAAGAGGAGATGGGTTTTTCCCTTTCTTCCTTTTTAGCAGTTGAGCAGAGAGGAAAGTTCCCACTGCATGTGAAAGTCCATGCTGGAAAGAACGTTTTGCTCTGTGGAAAGGAATGATCACCTAGATGATGGTTTACTCTGTCTGTGGCTCACCTATTTTCAGAGATACAAAACATTTAGGTATCACCTTGTGGATACCTGAGCCATTTGTAGCATGACAAAGCCTGAGCACTGCAGAGAAAGCCTTTTTTCTGTTGCTTCATTATCGTTTGTGTAGGCTTATTGTTACTTTTAGGTCATTCAAGAAAAACACACCAATTCCTTATGCTTTCAGGGAAAAAAGAAATCCGTGATATGTAAATAAAACTTTCCCATAATGAAGGAGCTACTTCCAAAGCCTGTAGCCTCTGAAAATAAAAATGCATGTTGAAATAGCGCTTTCATCTATTTCCTCAATTTCTTTCTTTCTCAGACCAAAACTTTTTCAGAAATGAGCACCGTCAGTTGTTCCGAAGATATAGTGCTGTACATTCTGGACTGGTTTTAAATCAAAAAGAATCCAGTTCTTTCGATGACTTGATAAAGTGCTTTTTTCATTCAAATTAAGAAACTAAGGTTTTCCTCTGTTGCATTCTCCCCTATCCTGGAGCACTCCCCTCTCAGATGGTACTCACCTCCCAGATGGGACAATCTCCTGAACTCAGCTCTCTTGGTCTCAAGATTTAATTATTTGGATCACCCATCTGACTCTACTCCACAGCAATACATTTGCCAACTCTTGTAGTGAATATTTCTATACTGTGGTGAAAAATATCCCTTTCTGGGAAATGTAGCTTAGCTGTGTGGACTTCGTCCAGATGCTAATTATGCACATTTATTTTTAGAAAATTCCAAAGCATTCATTTTTTCTCTCTCTCTTTTTTTTTTTTTTTTGCTCCTTGGTGATTATTATACTACCCAAAGAATCTTCCAGTTTTTCTTTTGTTCTTATATTAATTAAAAATAAGTCATCTTTATATAGTAAAATAATACGGCTATTTAGTAGAAAACAGGGGGCTAATGACATTTCAGTATCACAAAGTAAGATAGTTTGGAATTTTTTAAAGGGGAGCCAGCTATTAGTACATGGCATCACTTAGCACATTATGTGAAGCACTATCACATTGTTCTAATTTAGAATATCAAAAACTCTAGTTCTCCAAATAACATTTGACCCAGCATTTCTTAGTTGCTTTTATGAAAATGTGGTCAACTGGTGAATCAAAAAATCAGCCACAGTCCTAATCAACAGTAATATTTAATATTCCTCAGGACCATAGTGCATGTTTTGCAATTTCCTGATCCTAGGAACATTATAGATTATGGATAAATATGTAATTAGAGTTTTTAAACACACATTATGAAGCCTTTCTTTTCTGTATTCAATTTCAAATCAAACTGGAAATGAGGCTTAATAATCAGAAGAGCAGTCACCAAGGTTTTCAGAGTCAAAGACCCCTTGAATAGTGTTTGAGGGTGTGAATTCTGGCAGATAATGAAAGAACTCCTCTCTGGGGTACATGTTGGGTTATTTTGGGGGCTCACAATCTGGAACCATAATTACAGCCTTTACTGGACACCTTATCACTTCTGTAAACATAGGTTTATGTTTTTTTCTGATCTCAATTATTTATTATGAAATTATTTACTACTGCAGAAAAGTACCATGGAAATACCAACCAGTTTTCCAATATGAATCCTCATTCATGTCTTTGACAGTTAGTTCATCATTCTTACCTTAGCCTGTACACCATGTTACCATGTTATACTCCAGGATTTATACATTTACGCTCTTATCCTGACTCTAACCAAATTACTATAATATCAATGATTGTATTGCTCTAATAAATGTATATATATATATATGTATTGACATATGCATTTACATATGCAGCATATCGAAGTAAAACACAATGAGCTTTTTGCAACGGTTAATCTAAAAGCACTAGTCCATGCATGCTGTTCAAAGCATAAGGGCCAAGAAAATTAAATGAACATCCCCACCTAAAAAGTACATTGTATTTCATAAAAGCTACATGAGAATCATTTTGTTATACAACTACATGGTCAGTATTGCTTTACAATTAGTCAAAGAAAGAAAAGGGTTAAAAAGCTACCGGTTAGTTTGAGAAATGTTCTTTTTTAGTTCTCTTGTTCCTGGCCTAGTCTCAAGCTAGCACGTGATCCGCTGAACGCCTGCCAGCCTCTTTCTTGTTGATCCTCCAGAGACCATCTGTGCTGGGGGCATTGATTAGAGTGTGTCTGCTGGGATTACATCTTTTCTGTTGCCATGCCAACTAATCAGCTGATTTTGGTTACCACAGAAACAAAATGTCAGAGCTCACAGTACGGTAACATGAATTCAGCACAACAGAAAATGTTTTCTTAATTGGGGACCCTTTTGATTTTGGATTCCAAGTGAAAGGCAGCTTTTTTTAAAAAAGGCCAACTTTAGATAAAAGCTACATTAATTGTATTGATTACAAGGAATGCACAGAATTTTTCTGAAAAGAGAAAATATTAATTCGCCTTCATAAGTTATGCCCATTTTTTTTTTTTACAATTTCCAAACAAGGAATATATACGTTTTTTTTTCTTAAGTGCCTCTATTCCATTTGCTGGTTGTTGCATATAAAATAAATCACAAAGCCTTCAGTTTCCTTTAACCTCCATGATGGGGGCAGGGGTTGGAGAGACCGCATAGGGCTTGGGTGGAGGCTGTGGGTAGAATTACTTGGGGAAGATTAGCAGTGACCAAATTCTCTTCCATCTTTTCGTTCAAGGAAGTCAGTCATTTAATTTCCCTTAAAGAAAACACCCAACACAATCAACTTAGATTCAGTTCTCAGGATTCCTCTTTTGCACATCCTATGCCTTGGATAAAGATGATTCCTTGGTTTTGGCTGAGAAAGGAGGGGTCCAAGGCTGTTGAGATGTTCCCTTTTGTAGGCCCATAGCAGTTTGGCTGCATGAAGAGTCCTCAGCTGGTTTGCTATGTCACAGTAAACAAAAAACACAGTTTAACTTGACCTTAGAGCTGCTCCAATTGAGTAATTCATCAGACGAACTTCATCCAGGCCTTCCCTTTATGAAATTCTATTCCAGTAGAAGTAAACCAAAACCACTCTCTGCCTTGGGTTTATGGTTCATAAACACAAAACAAACAGATTAGATAATAAAAAAGGATGACATTTAACTGGGCTAATATTTGTTTAAACAGCCAATAATCCTCCCTCTTTAAAAGAAAAGGATTGTAGCATCCAAATATCCCTTCCCTGTCCTGTATTGTCAATACATTTCTCTGTCAATGTCTGGCTGCAGTTACCTCCCCTTTGTGAAAGCCTCCACTGCAGGTGGCTTCTGTCATGTTAACACTCCAGGGGGAATTGCGTGTCTTAATCTCCATGCAACTCTTTTGAAAACCTTGTTAAATTAATTCTGATGCTGATGAGGCTCTACAGGAGTGAGGTGGGGATGCTGAAGTCTTCCCCAGTTTCACTGTGCTTGATTCTCATGGCAAAGTTGCCAAAAATGAGGCTCTGAAGACCACTCAGCCAAGGAGTTTTGGGGCAAAGAGCCCAATGCCTGAAATTACCCACAGATTCTTCTAATTAGCTCTGAGTTAGAGGTCTTCACCCAGATTATCAATAATTATCTGACAGTCCTTCTGAGACCTTTGATAAGATGAAGATGGCAGACGTTATTAGCATCTTTCTTAAGTGGTGCCCTATCAACACGTTACTAATTCTCCTGCACTGGTATTTCACTTGTTTAAAGAAAATATTACCTTAAATTAGAGAGAATAGAAATCACCTAACCCAGTGCCTAGGACATAGTTGGAACTCAATAAATGGTGGCTTTTTGTATTAAATTCCCAAAGAAGGAAGTGATTATTAATATTTCATAAAAGGTTGATATAAATTGCTAATTATCTTCATGGACTATAGTTTTAGAAATGATCATTTTCCCTATTCAGTTGATTGCTTTTTTTTCTTTAATGTGTAGTGCAGTGATTTCCAAAGTTTTGTTCTTTTCTCAGTCTAAGAAATCTTTCTTCGAAAAGGCTTGATCAGAAGTCCAATATTTAAAACAGATAAAACTGAAGCTGTTCTGGTTGAGTCTAGAAAGTGAGTGGGAATCTCAGCATCCAGGTGGAGGCTAAACTTTTCCCAGCAAAGCCCCTGAGACACTGCTCAAAAACCCACCAGGTCTCAGATAAGACATTACAACAACCCCTGGTCTAGGGTTCTGTGTTCTTTGATTACATGTCTTTCATCTTTAAACTGTCATTTACTGGCAGGTACAATACTAGGCAATCTATATACACAATTTCATTTAATATACTTTCCCAACAGTCCTACCTAAGGATATTATTATCCTCATTTTACAGATGAGGAAACTGAAACTTAAGGAATTTATTTGTTTTTCCCAAAGTTGCAAAATAAGTGGAAAATGGACTCTGGATTTGGATTTAGGACTTTTTGATGCCAAAGCCTCCATCCATTATTTTCTACTGCTTCTCTAAGGCAAACATGGACTGAATAATGAGCTGTAATTGTTTAATTACAACTGAACCAATATTATGCCTCCACTTCCTATCTTATATAGTTGAGATAGAATGAGTGCCATGAGACTACCCAGCATTTTCTTTCATTTCAAAGTCATTAACAGTGAAAAGAAAGGTAAATAAAATAAGAACTACATGCCAAAAATCATCTGACTTTCAAAAGAAGATAAAAATACTACCCTGTCACTGATCACTCTATCAAGGAGATTCTGAGCCTCAGAAACTCTGTCTCATTAATAATATATATTTTTCTTAAATTAATTTGGCTCCCCCAAAGCCTGGCCCTTTATGCAAGCAGAATTTGTCATGGCTGATAGGATGTGATTCAAGGAATATATTCTAAATGTGCCTCTATTTTCCACGTGTCACTAACTAATACCCACAGCCTTGGGTTAAGCGTTGCCCTCTGGCATTTCTCTTTGGAAATGAAAACTTTCTCTGGTTGGGCAACCGTGTAGTAACTCATACGTAAGCAGGAATACTTTTATTAGATACTTTCTCCCAGAGTAGCATAACCAAGATTAGAACAGAGTTCAAACTCCTATGGTAGAAGCATAATGAAAGTGGAGAAAAAAGGAGGTGAAAGAGTACCAATTTTGTGGGGGACACACTATGTTCCAGGAGTTTTTGACATATCATTGCTATAAGATGGGTTTTGTCTGTATATTTACAAATGAAGAAATGGGGGCTCCTGGAGTTTCAGTGGTAACTAGTCGAGTTACCATTAGCTCATGGCTAGTGAGCAGCTGTGCTGTCTTTTGACCCCACTGATTCCAGATCTTACACCTATCTTCGTTCTCCTTGGATACATCACCTGTGTCACATTTTTGTCAAGATCCAGCACCGCCCAAGGGGAGTCAGGGAGACCACGCTGAGTGGCAGACCTGTGAGTTACAAAAATGTGGTGATCACAAAGTACCTAATCACTGAGTCCATTGTTTGTTGCTTCCAGGTGTGTACAGAAGGCAGACTGATCTTGGAGTTCACCTTTGATGATCTCATGAGAATAAAAACATGGCACTTTACCATTAGACAATACAGAGAGTTAGTCCCAAGAAGCATTCTTGCCATGCATGTAAGTAACTTAATTTCTATTTTACTACCTTCCTTTCATCCCCTCATTTTACTCAAAAAGGAGAAGCCCCACTTTCTCACCGTTCAAGAACTCCCAGTGTCTGCACACTTTAGGTAATTAACTCTAAATTATGAGTTTTTCCCCCAACCATTTTCATCCACACGCCCCTTTCTCCCTCCTTTGTTTCTGAGTTTGGTGCATTGTGAGCCTTTTTAAAAAATAATTTATTATTTTAAACTCCAAATTGAGGTTACCTCAATAAACAGTTTGTACTTTTCTTAAATTCCATGCAGTCATTATCAAGTACTGGTCTGCCTGGGCTAATAAACCTGTTATGTATAAATGGGCAAAGAAATAGAACAAAGAGTAAGAAAAATATTTTCCAGTTTTGATTAGAACCATCCGACAAGACTCGGGGCTCACATACCTCCGATCCGTGTCCATGCCCCTCCTAACCACAGCACCGGGGGAGGGGCAGAACACCTGGGGTCCTCTTGGTTGCATTTGGCCATAAATCACATCAAATTTATTGAGCACAAATGAGGTGCAAGGGTGGATTTGATGACAATCTAGAGAGATTTTTAAAGGTAAGACTTGGTAGGAACTCATCAGGTCAGTCCCTTAAGAAGGAGTCACATAGCATCAAATTAAATAAATCCCTCTTCCAGAATGCGCGATGCAGTGATTTCTGCGAAAATGCTTTGGAGCAAAATCAGACTGAATGAGCCTGATTTTTAAGGCCCTGTACAATGAAAAGAGAATACAGTTACAGTAGTGAGCGTTTACTGGGTGTTTGATACGCAGGGCCTGTGCTAAGCATTTTGTACACCTTATATTGAGTCCCTACGGTAACTCGAAGAGGTGAATTGTTATTACTCCTATTTTCTAAGTAAGGAAATGGAGGCTCAGATAGGTTTAATAAGTTGTCCAAGGCTTTTCAGCCCAAAAGGGACAAATGAAGATTTCGATTCAGCAGGTTCTAACACCCAGGCTGAGAAGCTATCTGTCTCCCCACTCTTCATACCCAGGCTGTCTCCCCAGGCTTTTGTCTTCAACATCTTCCTCCCATCTGGTTTGTCCAATCTCTACCCTTTCCATCGACCCTGTGCTTTCTGCTGTACACTTGAGTACTACATTTTTTTTGCCCATCCATGCCCAAGTCCTCCTCAATTTTCAAAGCCCAGTTCACATCCTCCACTCTCCTTGAAGCAGTCTGGAATAGCCATTCTTATTAGTCTCAAAATAGACAGAGAAGCAGCAGCATAGAGTAGTGGTCAGGAGCCTGGGCCTGAGAACACACGGGTTTGAATCCCTGTTCCTGTGTGACCTTGGGCAAGTGACATGACACCTCTGTTCTTCCAGTCCTCCGTCTATAAAATGGGTATAGTAATAGAGCCTGCCTCAGAGGACTGGTTTGAAAATTAAGACACATAAGCACTTAGGCCAGTGCCTGGCACATAGTAGGACCTCTGCAAGTATTGGTGATTGGCTATCAGCAACAATGGCCACGATGAAAGCAAAAATATCCTTCCGTGGGTTTATTATCGTCCTGTCTTCCAACTGCGATGTGAGCTCCTTGAGGTCAACCACAACTATTTGATGCATGGCTACAGAACCAGCTCTTCCTGGAACCTGGAAAGGCTTCAATAAATACCAGTTCCATGTCCACAAAGGATCCCCTTTCCAGAAATTGACATGAAAAGTGACAAGCTCTGACTGTTTCTCCTGCATTTTATTTATATACACAAAGCCAGTTGGTTGTATCACTGTGAGGAAAATTAAAGTAAAAAAAAAAGAATAAATTAAGGTGTTCATATAACCTAGATGGTCTCATGAATGCAGATGTGGAGACAAAGGGATGTTTACTTAAGATTTCCTCTGTTTAGCAACAGTTTATATTAATTAAAAAAGAAGAAAAGACAAACAGAAAGAAAGAGCATCAACTAAGAGACACTTTACATTGGAATCCAGAAAGAATTTTCATTTTTTTCTTGTCAAACTGAACATTGGGGGTGGCCCACAAAACATTGCATCGTTTTTTTCTGTGGCTGATAGTTTGGAAAATATTATGCATACCCTTGCAGTCCTGCAGGATGAAAATTGTTGAAGATATCTATTTCTAGCCTCTGCTTAATGAGAAGGAGAGTTAGAATTTTTTAATATATGTGTATATTTCATGGCAGTTGCAAAGTTTTCACATTTAGTCCTCGGCTCCAAGCTGTTAAAAACAACACTGTCACAACACGCAGCAAAGGCCAGTCCTAAAGTATGGCTCTGCCAAATCCAGACCACACCTTCTCTCAGGGCAGGGAAGCGGCAGTGCCAGGGACCTTGGAGGTGTCCTGGGTGGACTTAATGACCCTCCTCCTGGAGACACAGGGCCTCTCACAGAGGAAGTAAAGTCATTTCTCCCATCTGACTCAGTTTGATTCTCCCCGGCAATGGGTCTTGCACCACTAATCCAAAAGTGTCCTTAAGTGTCATATGCAAATGTCTTCAAAATGTAAATTAAATTATATCCAGCAGCCTACCCCTCTGAGAAAAATTGACAAGGTGCAGATTGTATTTCTTAGCAGCTGTAGCACAGTCGAGGACTTTGTTGGTACCATCTTACAGGGATAAAATATATGATTTTTTTCCTGTTTAGGCACAAGATCCTCAGGTCCTGGATCAGCTGTCCAAAAATATCACCAGGATGGGGCTAACAAATTTCACCCTCAACTACCTCAGGGTAAGACCAATGGGTTGATTATATTTCCTGTTGAGTTTGAATTTAGAGGTTTATATGTATCTTGAGCCAAGGAATTAAAATGAGGTAATATAGCAAAATACGTATATCTTTTTAAATTTATTTTATTCAAGTATAGTTGATTTACAATGTTGTGTTAATTTCTACTATACAGCAAAGTGATTCATTTATACATATATATACATTCTTTTTCATATTCTTTGCCATTATGGTTTATCACAAGATATTGAATATAGTTCCCTGTGTTATACAGTAGGACCTTGTTGTTTACCCATCCTATATATAATAGTTTGCATCTGCTAATCCCAAACTCCCACTCCACCCCTCCCCCACCCTTGGTAACCACAAGTCTGTTCTCTATGTCTGTGAGTCTGTTTCTGCTTTGTAGAAACAGAAAATTCATTTATGTCATAGTTTAGATTTCACATATAAGTGATATCGTACGGTATTTGTCTTTTTCTGACTTACTTCACTTAGTATGATAATCTCTAGTTCCATCCATGTTGCTGCAAATGACATTATTTCATTCTTTTTTATGGCTGAGTAATATTCCATTGCATGCATGTACCACATCAACATTTGCAAATGTTGATGGACATTTAGGTTGTTTCCTTGTCTTGACAATTGTGAATAGTAGCACAATATGTATGCCTTATACCACAGTGTGTGTGTGTGTGTGTGTGTGTGTGTGTGTATTTGTGATCAACAGATGATTGGGTTTAATTAACAAAAAGCATCAAACCTAGACTTTGTCAGTGTTGAGCTTCTTCTCTCTGTATGACTCCTGGAATAAATTATTCAAAGGCTAGCAATGTCTCTTTCATAAAATGCTTTGGCACTACGTCCTTTCTGATTGTCTCAAGTTTCCTATGTGCTTTTGTTGAGTTCACAGCCTCTTTGTCTGTACCCAGGGGCCAGTCACCTATGAGGAGGCTCGGTGTGCCCTCCAGAGAGAGTCCCTTGAAGAAATTCACCTCGGTGCTGTAACACAGACATTTATTTCTAAGGCTTCTTAGGGACTCTCTGTGTAACATGTAACAGATTTTCTGGTTTAGATATAAAGTGAATTTTTATTTTAAAAAAATTAAATGTTAGGCAAAACTCTCTGCCCACATAACATTTACAGCCTCCGTATTTGGTCTAACAGGGTAACATATATCACACTGGTTTTTAGTGTGGAATGGCAGTCATCACATTGCAAGTAGAGGATATGGTTTCCTTCATAAAGCAAGCATTGTCTTCCAGAGTCAACACGAAGGCAGTGGCCACAGTCCACATTCCTTTGCCTCTGAGTTGCTGGCTTCCTTCACCACTGTGATGTAGCAGACCACTTCTCCAGGGCCTGACCCCATCATAATATTTATGCTATTGTTTCTTTAGCCTTAAGTGCAGGTTTGTGAATTTTGTTTTGTATTCACAATCCTCTAAGTACAATCATGTTTGCATACATTGAAATGCTGAAATGTCCTGGCCAGACTTCCTCCTCTGTAAGTGAAGAATAATTTGGACAAATGTTTCCAAGTCATGCCCTCACTGCAATGTGCCAGGCACTGGGCAAGACGCTGAAGATTCAAAGACAAAAGTTGTTGCACCTGTTATCAAGAAATGTCTTCCTATGAGAGTCAGACCCATAAAGACAGAACATTATATGCAAAATGGTGAATACCATGATAGAAGTTTCCAGATGAAATTATGGGAGTACAAGATAGACATTTCAGAAGAATCAGTCAGAGAAGGCTTCGTGGAAGAGATAATGCCTGTGTAGTGTGTGAAAGAACAAATAAAGTTAAACCAGAGAAACGAGGAGGAAAGACATTTCCATCAGAGGGAGCAGAAGTTAGGGGATGGAATTCCAAGCAGTCTGTTGATGCTGGGACATGAAGGGAGTTGCCAGGAGAAATGGGAGAGAGAGTTAGTTGGGAGCCAGGTCTTGGAGCAACTGGCTGCCTGGGCTACAGGGCCAGGAGCCTCTGAAAAGATTAAACACAAGGATGGCAGTGTCCCCTTCTTGGGTGAGGGAGAAGAGTCTCTTTCTATTCAATTTAGATGCCCCAGAGCCAAATCCAGACGTGGCAAAAGCCAGAGTCAGCTTCACTTCCCACCGCCTCACCCCCAGCATGCCCACCACTTTGGCAGCCCTGAGCCAGGGCGTTCTCCACTAAACAGCCCCCTGGTTCCTGCTCAGAGGAAAACCAGAGTCTGCCCAGGAGGGTGGATCCAGAGGGGAGTGCTCCCAGCCAAGGTAGCCGAGGCTATGTTCTCCTAAACCTCCAGGCTCTGCATTAAGAACTGTTCCCCCGTGGGGCTCCTGGCACAGTGGGAGTGGGTAGCAAGGTCTGGGCAAGTGAGGGTCTGCATTGCCGTTCCAGCCACAGGAATTCAGAAGGATGCCCTACACTGCTGGGCATTTCTTCTTGTCAGGAACCAGGAGAGATTTAGTTTAAACCATCTGAACATGCCTCTCCTTAGGCGGATCAAGAATTTCCACACTATGTACCCTCAGCTGACCTCACATAGGAATCTGGGACTTTGGAGTCTATCCTAGACTTGGTCGCTAACTCTCTGCTGAGATCTTGGACAGATCCTTTATTACATCTTTTAGCTGCATTTAACACAGAGAAATAAAGGCTGAATTTCCCGCACCCTACCCGCCCCCCGCCCCCAGTTGCTCTTATTGTCATCAGTAAAACTGTGGCCTTCACCCTGGGGTCAACAAGGCCCACTGGTCCCCACATCTGCAGTTCTCTGCTTCCAGCCCACAAAGAGTGAGAACGTCACACATGCAGAGGGGGAATGACACAGGGAACCGTGTATGGTTTGGGGCAATAGAGAGTAGCGTTTCCAAGGCTACCACCTGAAGTAGCTGCAGGCTCTGCTGTCTGTACACGTCCTGACGTAGCTGGATGTCACAATGGCCCACGTGCACCAGTACCTTCCCCCAAAGAGAGCTGGCACAGATGGTGTAAGTAAAGTCAGTCACCCAGCTTTAAGCCCCCAAATGGCAGAACCAGGACTTGAACTCTAGAATCTATGTGTTTCATGGCAAAACTGCTGCCTTTCTAGTAAGAAAGTAGAATGATAGTTTTTTTTTTTTAATTTTTGTATTGAAGTATAGTTGATTTACAATGTTGTGTTAGTTTCAGGTGTACAGCAAAGTGATTCATATATATATGTATATGCACACATATATTCTTTTCCAGATTCTTGTTTATAGATTATTACAAGATATTGAATATGGTTCCCTGTGATATACAGTAGGTCCTTGTTGTTTATCTATTTTATATACAATAGTGTGGATCTGTTAATCCCAAACTTCTAATTTATCCCTCCCCCCTTCCCCTTTGGTAACCATAAGTTTGTTTTCTATGTCTGGGAATCTGTTTCTGTTTTGTAAATAAGTTTGTTTGTACCATTTTTTTAGATTCCACAAATAAGTGACATCCCGTGATATTTGTCTTTCTGTTTGACTTAATTCACTTACTATGATCATCTCTAGGTCCATCCATGGTGCTGCAAATGGCACTATTTCATAGAATGATGATATTGATAGGAATTGGGTCATGTCTTTCCTGCCTTGATGGGGGAGTCAGCGTCTCTCACTGGGTCCTTAACCTACTTCGCCAAAAGTAATATCAGCTCCTGGTATGGTTTAATGGGAGAATTAAGTAAGACAATCCACGTAAAGAGCTTAGCCCAGAGCCTGGGGCAGAAAGTACCCAGTTAATACTTATTAATAAATATTGTCATATTTATTGAGTACCTGCTGGGTGTCCACCATTGTTCTTCATACTGGAACCACTTAAAGCAACATGGCATCTGGCTCTCTTCTCTCACCCTGGTCCTCCCAACACTACTTGATTTCCCCGGCTCGTGCATCTTGGTTCAGTGGCCATTTGCCTTTCTTGCCTCCACTCACTCCATCACTTACTCATCTATTGATTGCTTCAGGACACTTACTGAGCCTGTTCTGTCTTCCTGGCTGTGTGCCAGATGCTGGGCCTTCATCGTGGAGACCTGGCCTCCTTCCTAGGGTCTTGCTCACAGGCTGATGGGCAAGGCCGGCAGGGTGAGGTACGCTACAGCTCCAGGGAGGCATGCTGACATGGAGGGATGTGCAAGGCCCGTGGGAGCCCAGGGAAGGACCCATGGGTCTCGGGAAGATGGTCAGGATAGAAGCCAACCTCCCATCAGCAACCCCTCTGGGCAGCTGTGAGCCACTTGGCAAATCATGGCTGAGCAGATTTTCAAACTCAGAATCCAAATCCAGGACACACGGGCTTCCATGATGAGACCTGGCCTGGTCAGTGATCGCTAAGAAGGAGAAATAAAAGTTATTTCTTCATTTTAGAACCAGAATCTAAGATTTCCCTGGTACTCTTATCACCTACTTTTGTAAGACAGTTGAGCAGTCAGAAAAACCATTTATTTATAAGAATGCTTTAAAACCTGGAGCTCCCCCATCCTTCTGAGGAACTCAGCCTTTGTCTCAAGCCTCAAAAAGTCAGGTGAAGTGTCGTTTAAATAGAGTTAATGAGGAACTTCAATAACTATGCCCAGTATCTGAAGAAGAGGTCAGACGTTTTATGTTGACAAATATTAATGCAAGGCCTTCTAAATCAGTAGAAGAATTTGAAGAATCAATGCGTCCTGCTTTGGAAAGGAGGAATGGAGATTTTAAATACTCCACACATCTGAAATTTCAATAAGCTTTGTCTTTCATGAAACAAAATTAAGCAATACAGAAGGTAAGCAATTATAATCACCTAGCTTTGCCAGAACAAGTTCATTTATTCCCAAGAAATTCCGAATCACTCTCAGGGCAGCCTGCCTTCAGGGAATGTGCAAAGCCCAGCAAGGCGGTTCCCCTGTTTGGAGGAAGGAGCCTGCGAAGCACAGCAGCCCAGCTCCAGAGCTTGTGAACACAGATGATGATGCTGGTGTGCCGGGCAGCACTCTGCTGGGGACTCTGGGGACCTGATGCTTTTGAAGTGACCACAGAACAGCCGTTGTCATTTGATTTGAGTTGTCAAACTGCCTGCGTTCCCTCGGGCACATCCCAGCACATCAAGGTTGGAGGTGCACAGTGCTTGGAGGCCAATGGCTGGTTCACTGGTCCCCGAGGAGCAGAGGCTGGAGGTGGCCAAGCAGAGATGATGCCCTGAGCAGGTGTGGCCTCACTTCCTCTGGAGGCCGCTGTGGTGACCTCTGGGAGGCCAGGGCTTACTGACCGAGTGTCCCTGTGGTAGTTGTCTGGGCTGGGGCTGGGGCTGGGAACGGACCTGCAAAGTGAGTGGCTGTTAGGCATCCCAGAAACCGGGTAGTGTGTTTCACAAAACGTGCCCACCATCTCCTGGAGAGGGAGTCATTTCCTAACGTGGGTGTGATGGTGCCCCTCAATCAGTGCATTCTGGTGAGGGAACGAGAGAGGGGAGAAGGTGGTGGGATTTCAGGAACGTGTCCTTTACCATGTTTGCTGGACACAGCAGTAGGCCCTGCTGTCCCTGGTATTCCTTGAAGAGGGCACAGGAAGGCCGGGTGCCCTTGAAGAGGCATTGGGACAAGTCCAAGTCAATGAGACCTGCCCGTGGCGCCTCATCAGCTCCCCCCAGATCCCCTTCGCCCATTATTCACTATTTATTCCACAAGCAGCTATAAAACACCACTCGTGTGCCAGGTCTCCAACACCCTTAAAGAGATCACTGCCTGGTAGGGGAGAAAGAAAAAACATGTGCTGGGAGAGAAATCTGTCTGGGTACAGTGATGCACATAATGCTAGCTAACATCACTGAGCACTTCCTGTGTGCCAGGCATGCAGCTGTGCTCTGTGCAGGGAATCTTTTTTTTTTCTTTTTTTCTTGGTACACAGGCCTCTCACTGTTGTGGCCTCTCCCGTGCGGAGCACAGGCTCCAGACGCGCAGGCTCAGCGGCCATGGCTCACAGGCCCAGCCGTTCCGCGGCATGTGGGATCTTCCCAGACCGGGGCACGAACCCGTGTCCCCTGCATCGGCAGGCGGACTCCCAACCACTGTGCCACCAGGGAAGCCCAGGGAGTCTTTTTTTAACACAACAACATTACGGGACTCCTGTTAGTCCTATCTTGCAGATGAGGAAACTGAGGCACAGGGAGGTAACTTCCCAAAGTCACAGAGCCGGTGAGTGGCAGAGAAGGGATTTAAACCCACGGTCTGACTCCAGGTACAAAGGATGGAGAAGTTGTTGGATGGCGGGTGTGGAAGGTATAAGTCTTCAAGGAGGAACTGGCCCTTGAATTGATTCTGAAAGATGAGTAGATGGTCCCATATAGACAAGACAGAGGGTCAGCCATGAGCAGAGAAGGATGCAGAAAGCTGGGGGGCTGGGGGAACACTAGACAGTTCCACATGGCTAGAATGTAACTTTTAAGTTTGTTTAAGGAGTTTGGGGCTTCCCTGGTGGCGCAGTGGTTGAGAGTCCGCCTGCCAATGCAGGGGACACAGGTTCGTGCCCCGGTCCGGGAAGATCCCACATGCCGCAGAGCAACTAGGCCCGTGAGCCACAACTACTGAGCCTGCGCGTCTGGAGCCTATGCTCCGCAATAAGAGAGGCTGCGACAGTGAGAGGCCTGCGCGCCGCGATGAAGAGTGGCCCCCGCTCGCCGCAACTAGAGAAAGCCCTCGCACAGAAACGAAGACCCAACACAGACATAAATAAATAAATAAATAAATAAATATTTGAAAAAAAAAAGGAGTTTGGGTCCAAAATGTACAGCTTAGCTGAGTGCTATAGTTCTAGAGAAAGTTTTGTCCTGGAAAGAGCATGGCATGGTCCAGGGAAGCATCTCATGCTGAGTCCTGGGCTAAGGGGTCAGACAAACAAGAGGATGTGTCAGAGGACAGCCACTTGCTAGCTTTGTGACCCTGGGAAAGTTACTTGACCTTTCTGAGCCTCTTTCCTTATCTGGGAAATGGGATGTAACACCACCCTCACTGGATTCCAGTGAGATAAATTCATGTGGCGCTCCCTTCTCTTTGCCAAGTGCATTCTCGTAAAGGTCTCTGGTCCTTTCTCCTGGGTAGAATCAAGTCTTTCAGGTCTCTGGTCCTATCTCTTGGGTGGAATCAAGTCATTCACTAGATTCCCCTGTATTCAGAGTTATGAGAAGAGCTCTCGTGGGTCAGCACACCCAGGAGTCTCATCCTTCTTTAATTCTCAACTTTCATTTCATCAAAGTGAAAGCCCTTTCTAACTCAGGGTTTGAAATTGCCATCATTTCAAATTTCTCATATGCAGTTCTTAT
The DNA here is from genome assembly GCF_025265405.1 of Mesoplodon densirostris. NCBI lineage: Eukaryota > Metazoa > Chordata > Mammalia > Artiodactyla > Ziphiidae > Mesoplodon > Mesoplodon densirostris. The sequence continues at coordinate 62,873,825 of NC_082661.1, forward strand.
ATGTGAATGTTCACTGTATGCAGAAACTGTTTTCTTTAAATAGGTTTAAAGAATAAGACTTTAAGATTGAAAACGAAGTAATTGACATCTGTTCCATTTCCTATCCCATAGAAAGAATGAGGGTTGGTAATGCAGAAACCCTGTCGGTAAGCATTTAAAGGAAACCGCCACAAACCTCTCGCTTGGCCATGAATGGAATGTGCCATTTTCATTCATCTCCCATCAACAGCAGAGTGGACAATCCTTGCCCACTGGATACTATAGGGACAACACTTCTTTATACCTTGAAGGTTTGGGGTAGTTTGGCTTTGTTTTTAAATTTTAAATCAATCATGTAACCAAGAGACTTTTGGGGTGGCATCTACTATGTTCCAGGCTCAAAAGGGCCAGGGCCAGGGTGTTTATAAGAATGGATAAGGCACATTCCCTTTTGCGGGGAGTTGAAGACACTGTTATAAGTAGGTCTGCTTCCAGTTCACATTGTCCAGCCTCAGCTGGGGACCTCAGGTCATCCCAGAGTGTTCCTCCTCTCCTAATAGCCTGAGGAGACCCATCCTTGTTGGTCTCAGCAGGTGACTTAACTTGGACTTGTTTACAGTTTCTAGTGCCCTCGTCAAGTGCTCTCCTTCTGACTTTGGCACTCTAGGCCCTCTGTGATGGGGCCTCTGCTGCTTCCAGGCCTCGTCCCACATCCCTTCCCCATCTCACATTATCATCCTGTAGCCACACAAACTGCCTGCACTTCCCCGAACTCGTCATGCCCTGTTGCTACCATGCCTTGACTCACTGCCTGCAACACTGTTCCTACCCTTCCCTTCCATCCAGTTTTCCCAGGCTAGCTTCTCCTCATCCTTCAGGACTCATCATCCATCATCTTCTCTGAGAATCTCTCTCTGACTCTCAGTGGGAGCAGCTGCCCCTCCCCTGTGCCCCTGGTGCTTTGCACACACGATCTCCTGCTTACCTCTTGGCAGGTCCTGCATAAGAATTGTCACTCCATGCATCTGTCTCCTGTGCTAGACTGAGAGCAACATAAGGTCAGATTATCTTGTATTTCTAGGGCCTCACAAGATCTAGATCATGATAAGCACCCAGTAAATGCCTCTTGAATGGATGGTTGGTGGATGGGGGCTTGGTAAATGGAAGACTAGATTTTGAATGACATACACACACCAAAAGTAATAGAACTCGGATGAATTCACCTGCCATACAGTATTTAAAATTAAAAAAAATGTGTGATTCATTTTCAGAGTCACTACCTAGAACTTCACCATGAAATCTAAAGAAAAGTAGAGTTGAATGCATCAAGGAAATGAAAGAAACATGGCATGGGGCCTCCAGATCGCTCTAGTGTGCAAAATTCCCACTTAAAATACTCAGACTTCCCAATGTCAAATTTTTATTCTAATACCACTACTTCTACTTGCTCTGAATCAGCATTTAATTTTCACTCTAAGTGCCATTATGCCCTTCTCATTATTTTAGAAATGTGTTCTTTCAGATCTCGAGGACACATTTCCTAATGGGAGATTATTTTTGCCTATTTTCTTTGGCCAGCTTTTCCTGATGCTTGGATACACAAACGTTTTCAAGCATTATGTTTAACGCAACTGTAAAACATCTTATTATCCTGTATCCCCGCCAAAAGATACTTTCTTTGTGTTTCCTCTTACTCTTTATCCATCTAATATGCATAATTTCTGCATAAATGTAATCAGTATACATACAATTTCTTAATGTTATTTGGTAAACATTTTTGCATGTTTCTAGATAGTTATCATATCAGGCATTTATCATTTATCACCCTACAAATATTCCAGGGTGGGGCTAACTAAACCGTTTCTCTAAATGTTGAGAAGTCATATTCAAGTTGTTGCTGTCATTAATACCATTCCTCTAAGGGCCCTTGCCATGTCCTGCTCTCAGTGGTGTTCTCTGCAGAGGCGGAGCTGTGGAGGCCATGTGGGTAAGAAAAGCAAATGTGCTTCAGATTCAGAGAAATGTGGGTTCAGATGCTAACCCCCCTACGACCCATAACAGCCTTGAACTAGTCGTTTAAATTCTCTGAATCCCACTTTCTTCATCTGAATATCAGGAAGAATAATGTCTCACAGGTTGGCACAAATTACATTTTATAAGATTAGATGAGTTACAAAGTAGAAGAGCCTGGCACACAGGAGGAACATAATAAACGCTAGTCCCCTCCTGTGCTGTCTAGAGCAGTGGATCAGGGCTCCAATTTCACTTTTGCCACTTTCTCCTTCTATGATATTGATTAATAACTGCCTTAATTTCTTGGAGCCCCAGTGTTCTTATGCCTGAGTGATTACGTACATTGTGAATCACAAGAACTGAATCGCAGTCGAGGGTTAAAACGATCATGCATGTGAAGAGCACATGTAACTTGAAATGACTACACCAGGAAGCCAAGTCTCATTCTGTTTATCAACTCCTATACATTGGTCATGGCCTTGAATTCTACACTGAGATTCTGAAGCCAGATGATAGATCAGAAAAAAAGAGAAGTGATAAATGAATGACATCTGCCGAGGAGGGTGGCAGGAGGGAGTCTGAGGCATGTGCCGTATATTTGAAACCCCCTTTCCAATACAAAGTATAATCATTGTCACTGGGTGTTTTCAATACGATTTATAACCTTTTGTTGTTGTGATTGTTAAATAAATCTACCCCTTAAAAAAAGCAGTGTCCTCAACTGGGAGTGAAAGCACTGAGCTTTCACGGGAATGTTTTTTGATCCTATACCTTTAATTTCCCAAACCAGTGAAAATGTTTGTTGTTGTGACTGTTACATTCTAAAGAACATTGGTCCCTGCATGTAGCTTCTACAGATAGCAAAAGAGTATTGTCCAGTGCCTGGAAGAACTGAGCAATTAGCTTTGGAAAATGACCCTCAACAGAATGACATGATGTGACGACCTCTTGAAGTGGCCGTGGCTGGTGAGCATTTGGAATCCTGCCAAGGTTTTTTTGGTTTGTTTTTTATTTTTATGAGGCTTGACTGCCAGCCAGGATATTTTCCTTGGTTTTTTGACACGAGAAAGGATTACAGTCCAACCCCCGTTCCTATCTAAATGCCAAGCCAAGCCTGAGGATGGAACAGGATCCTTGCTCAGAGATTGAGATGAACCAGTGTTGCTGGCAGTCACCATAATTATGGGCTGGCACCTGTGCAGACCGCTGACCGTTCACGCAAGCACAGCAGCAGCACGCTCTTACTAAACACTGAAGTTGGTGGCGGGGAAAGAACCATCCCAGCAAACCTCTGGGGCTTCCCACAGGGCCTTCATGGTATGAACCCTCAAAAAGCCCACAGCCTAAAACGTGCTATTCGCTCTGTGGTCCTTGGATCCCTGCAGACTTGCAAACTGTTTGTTACCAGTTTGTGATAAGTCCAGAAAACGAGAATTAAAAACTTTAAAACTACTGTAACAGTCGGACATCGCCAAGACATCCAAGTTCATGCAGTGGACTCAACCCACTGACCGGGCTATAGAGCAGTTTAGGTGTGATTCAACTCCCGTGGTGCGTGGCCACCAGTCAAGTGCTGGGAGCACACATGACCCACCATTGGACAAGCACTGGCTTAGAGCACTGGTCATGAGTTGTATTCAGAGACCGTTCAGAACCACCATGACCATCATAACACCATTTAGTTAGCCAGGAACTTCTCGGTTTCTCAATAAAAGGATGAGACAGGAATTATTATCCACATTTTACAGATAAAAATCAGTCAGTGCCTAAGGTTGCGAAGCTGGTCCTGGCAGCAGTGCTTCCCAGGGCTCAGGCCTGCCTGTTCCCCAAGCCCCTTGCACACCCAGCCTTGGTGAGGACAGGCTCCTTGGCCTGGGCCTGCAGGAGAGATGGTGCTTTAAGAGTGAGGAATTTGGCCTCTGAAACAAAGCTGTCCCACCTCATTCTGATTTTTCCACTCCTCCTCCCCTTGGAGAAAGGCTCCATCTGAGTGAAGGCAAAGAAAGGCCTTCTGAGCCATGAGAACAATGCATACATAGAATGAGCAAAACCTGGAACACCCGAAGGGAACTACATGATAAGGGAATTAAAGCAGTTAACTCTTAAAGAAGTAAAATAACCATAACATAGAGACAGCCCAGTGTCCAGAAAACAGTGATTTCTAAAGTCAAGCCAGAAGAAACGGCTATCAGAACATTAAAAGAAAAAATTACACACACACACACACACACACACACACAAACAGTATTTTTACAGAGCAGTCCTAACTGAAAACAATTTCAGAGCCACCCATGCTTCTAAAATTCTTGGCCTTAAAGGTACAAATAGGGCTAGGATTAAAGAAAGTAATTTCCCAGTCTCGGCACTAGAGAAAGAGAAAGAAATTGTTGTTTAACAAGACGCTGAAAATCAGGGGAGATGGGAAGGTGGGAAATGGCAGTCTGGGGGGAAATGGCTGAGGGATTGCAAAGTGAAGTGCAGGACGGAGCCCAGAATTAATGGTCCTGAGAAACAGCCTTCCTCATTGTCTAGAATGGGTAAAAATTGTATGTCAGGAAAATTCGGGGCAGGTGGCAAGGGGAGAGCTGTTTGAATTTATTTTAATTTAAGAGCACAGGCAGGGAAGTAGCCTGAAAAGTGAAAAGGGGCTAGTAGGTTTCACTGTGTAGCGATGGGGCTCGAGACCTTTCTCTGTGCCCGGTCTCTGTTGTTCTCTAACTTTGCCTGGGCACCACCTCAGTGCCCACAGAAAACTCACATTCCTTAGAGATGGCAACTGTTATTAGATGACCTGACCTCATCATTTGTCCCCAGCAGAGTTCAAGGAGCAGAGCAGGTAGAAAAGAAACAAACTTGTGGGGCTTCCCTGGTGGCGCAGTGGTTGAGAGTCCGCCTGCCAATGCAGGGGATACGGGTTCGTGCCCCGGTCCGGGAGGATCCCGCATGCCGCGGAGCGGCTGGGCCTGTGAGCCATGGCCGCTGAGCCTGCGCGTCCGGAGCCTGTGCTCCGCAACGGGAGAGGCCACAACAGTGAGAGACCCACGTACCACAAAAAAAAAAAAAAAAAAAAGAAACAAACTTGTGAAAGGCACATGAGGTTAAACTCTCCAGTCCTGATCTTCATAAATCCGCTTGGGAGTGGCTGGAAATGTGAACCATAATTAAGAGAAAACAAGTAAATTTTAAAGTGTCCACCATGCCCCTCCCAAAGAAGAGGGGGCAGTGAACTGTGATTGTTGAGTACCTACTATGGGCAAGACACAAACTTGGCTTTATTTAATCCTTACAACTGGTTTGGGAGGTAGGTGTTCATGGCCTCATTTTACAGAAGAAACAGATTCATTGCGGTTCCGGGACTCATCTAAGGTCATTCAGTGGGTAAGTCGCCAGGCTGGATGGGATCCCATGTTGACCTGGTGCCCTGTCCACAGTCATGCTGCAGAAATGTCATCTCCTAACAAGAGCTGGGTTGAAGATTAGGTCAGTCATTTCCACTGAGATGACCAGGCTGTTTTGCCAAATTGTCAACAGAAAATTATCAACAGACAATTGTCAACAGATGCCATGGATGGAGAGCACAGAACACTTAAGCACAGGGAAGCCATTGGCCTGCAAGGCCTTATGGGATCCAACCTCCCCAGCTTCATCTCATCGCCAGCTCCAGTGCCCTGGCCTGATTTTTGCTTTCCAACCTATTAAGTTCCTCTCCAGGGCCCCTCTACTTGCTCTATCATATCATTTATCTAGCTACAGACCCTTGGGCAATTTTCTATCCTTTCTGTGCCTCGATTTCCTCATCAACAAAATGGTGATAATAATAGTCCCTTATCTCAATGGGTCATTGAGAGGGTTAAATGAAATGGTACTGGTGGTTAGAATAAAGCCTGGAATGTAGTAAGTCCTCAGTAAATAACATCATCATCGTTGTTGTCGTCATCATCCCCACTGCCTGGGATACTCTGCTACAAGGCTGTCTCACTATTAGTCAGCTCTCAGGACACGTCACTTCCTCCAAAAGGTCTTACCTGATCAGCCAGTTTAAAGTGGGCTCCCCACCTCGGTTATTTCCTTTCGCCTCCTTACCTGGCTTATTTTCCTTGTAGCATTTTTCATCAGTTGAATCGTCCTACCTAATCATCAGTTTTATCCTTTGGTTGTTTCCCTGTCTCTTATGCCTGTCACTGGAATGCAGGTGTTTTGAAAGCGGGAATCTTGTTTCTTCTTCCCTGAATAGAGAACCAACCATTTTAAGCCTACTCAACTTGAGATGTGCTCCTTGAGAAGCTGGAAATTTTAAAGAGCAAACCATTTATAAAATCCCAATTCCAAGTTTTGCCTTGGAATATGGAGGACACTTGTGTGAAGGCTGTTAACCATCCTTGACACCATAGACTGAGCGCCTGAGCACTTTCCTCTAAGGATTTGATGTTCTTATTTGCAATTATAAACAACCTGTCAGTGAGGGTAGGGGAGGGATGTCACTAACTTTATTTGATAAATGGTACTCATCTATCAAACAAGGGAGATAAGCATGACTTCTAAGGACTTCTAGTCAAGCATTCTAAAAAGAAGGAATACAAAATAGAAATATTAACAAATACCACAAATAAAGTATTAATAAATCCCATGTTAGAAATGAGGAAACTAAACCCAAGAGGTTCAAGGCTGACCCAAATTCAAGGCTACCTGCCTATTAATATAGGATAGTTTCTGGCTTTCTTTTTGTCTCCATTTGCAGGACTCGTTCACATCCATTCAATTCACAAATGTTTACTGAGCACCTACTGTATACCTGGGTCTAATCTGGTCCCATTCAATCTATAAACCTTTACTGAGCACTTACTGTATGCTTGGGTCTATTCTGGTCCCATTCAGTCTACAAATGTTTACTGAGCACCTATTGTATGCCTGGGTCTACTCTGGTCTCTAGCCAGCAGATTCCCTATTTGACACTAAATTTTTCTGTGCATGAGAATCTCATATATGTTTCTCCTGATTTCTTTAAAACTTTTCCTAGGCCAATCATAACATAAGACTGGAGGTCTACCTGAGAAGGCAGCTAATTTTCCCCTCATTTCTTGCCTGTTTCCCAAGCTTTGTGAAACAAGGTAGGGATGAAGTGATGCCTTTTCAGTTCAATACTGCCGTAGATCATCATGGAAACTTTTGACACAAGAGCAGAACTGAACTCCAGAAATTTCACAATGTGGCTTTTATAGAAAAAGTATCTGTAGTCTTAGGAATTGATCAAAGAAGTTGTTTTCCTTCCTTCCTTTGTCAATGTCCCTCTTGGGTTCTGCCTATGCTTTACCTACAGAAGGCATTTGTGGTCATCTATTCATATTCTTGAAACGTTTTACCATGAGGGGGAAAGTTAAGTGGAAAAATCAAAGTTTTTTTGATGTTAATTAACAGAATTTACAAACATATGCAAAATGGTAGCAACCCTACAATTTACGCATAACCTCTGAGCTTTGGGACTCTTGGTATCTCACTCACAGATGGGAGGTGGAAAGGACAAGTGCTTGCTTTGGAGAAATGTGGACCGTATAGTCTTACCATTGAACAGGGACCATGCCCTGGCAGTGGGTCTTGGCCATTGTCAGTTCCCTCAATACCAGTTGTGTTGCATTGGTTAGCACTGGCTTGCAAAGCAGAAATAGTTCCCCTTTTGTAAAATGGGGTGGGTGTTGTGATAACACCTTCAAAGTTTAAAGAATGTGTGAGGCCACTTATACTAAAATGCTTTGTAAGCTGTAAGGTTCTTTTGCAAAACAGGTATCCCTCATTCACTATTCAAACCTTCAATGTCCAAACTCTTCTATTCCTAATTCAGGATTAAATGAGTTTTGAAAAAGGAAGTTAAATAAATATTTCCTTATCCAGTTCAAGCCTACTCGCTATCCAAAACTCAGGAACTAAATTGATTCATGTAGTTCAGTATCCCCATTATTCCAACTCATTCTCTGAATTCTCACTCTCCAAATTTGGAAACCAGGTAGGTTTGGATGTCAAGGAATAATTAATTAAACAAATGGCCACCATTATTCTCACTATCGAGTACAGTCTTAATTTACATAGAAGAAAGTAATTTGGGATTGAATTGTATGAAATTGCTCTTTTTGCAGGTCAAACCCTGTTAAATATTGGCTATTTCTTATGGTTCATTCTAATATTTAGGGACAGGGACCCCCATATCCAAGATAGATAATCACTTGACTCCATGATTTTTCCATTTTCCACCATCATCATCCAATTCCTATTTAACGTCATAATAGCAAACATAAGAGCCATTTATTGCCTGGTGACATTGTGCCAGGCACTGCAAGTCATTTAATTAACCCTCATTAAAAACAATTATATTTTGAATAGATAACTTATTCATATATTGCAAAATTCAAAAACTGTAAAAATCTTTAAAATATATACCTTTTACACCTAGTTTCAATCTCTTAGCTCTCCTTCATAGAGGCAGCCAGCATTGCCAGTTTCTTGCATTTTCTTCCTGTGATATTCTATGCATATACTTAAGCATATACTGCTTTAAACACACACACACACACAGACACACACATACACGTGTGTGCAAATGCTAATATACTATTCATAAGGTTCAAAGTGTTAAGCAGTGACACTCTTTAGAAAAATGGCAGAGATATATGCTAAAGAGGTATATCACTCTTTAGAGATATATCATAATTTATTTTATAAGTCCTGTATTGATGGACATTTAGGTTGTTTCTAATCTTTTTCTATCATTAACAATGATGTGCAAATATCTTCTTGTATTTGATTTTATACAGCAGCAACTAAAAGACTAAATTCGTAGGAGAAATTCCTGGAAGTAAAATTGCCAGGTCCAAAGACACATACATTGTAATTTTGATAGATATTGTCAAGCTGTTCAACATAGAGGTTGTACCAAGTTTCTGTTTCCCCAGCAGCACATAAAATGAATATTTTCCACACTTTTCAACAACTGAAGATTATCAAGTTTTTCTATTTTCCAATATTATAGGTGAAAAATGGCATCTCATTTTCAGTGTAATATGCCTTTCTCTTATTACAAAAGAGATTTATTATCTTCTCATATACTTAAGAGTCATTTGTATTTCCTTTCTTGTGAATTATTTGTTCATATAATTTACCCATTTTTCTTTTGGCTTGTTCTTTTCTTATATTTGAAAGAAGCACACACTTTGTTGTGATATATAGTTTGTGGGGCTTTTTAAACTTTCTATACGTTGGTTTATCCTTGATTTGGTTGTATTTTTTATGTTTTTTTTGTTTTGTTTTTTTGGGTTTTGTGTGTGTGTGTGTGTGTTTGCGTGTGTGTGTTAGGTGGAGCAGTATTTCCCCTATGTCTCCAGTTTTGTGTTTTGTATTTAGTATTAGCCCTCTTTGAGCTCATAATAATAAAATATATTTCTCTATGCTCTCTAATGCCACTTTTAAAAGTTGGGGAACTTTTTATGTTTAAATAATTGATCCCCATGGAATTTGGGGGGTAAAAATGTGAAGCCCCTATTTAATTACTCAGTTGTCCAAACACACTTTGTTGATTAATGCATATTGTCCCCACCAATTTGAAACACCAGCTTAGCATATTCTGCTTTGCCGTACCTATTTGAGTCAATTTCTGGACTGTTAACTTGTCTTTATATTCTTTATCCAACACCACACTTTAAAAATTACTTTTGCTTTACAGTATAATTTAGCACCTAGTAGAATTAAGATAGTATCATCATTTTTCTTTATAGAATTCTTTTTTTTTTTTTTTTTTTTGCGGTACGCGGGCCTCTCACTGTTGTGGCCTCTCCCCTTGCAGAGCACAGTCTCCGGACGCGCAGGCTCAGCGGCCATGGCTCATGGGCCCAGCTGCTCCGCAGCATGTGGGATCTTCCCAGACTGGGGCACGAACCCGTGTCCCCTGCATCGGCAGGCGGACTCTCAACCACTGCGCCACCAGGGAAGCCCAATATAGAATTCTTAAATCTTTATTTTTTCATATAAACTTTAGAATTAGATTATCTAATTTAAAAATAAATTTACTGGTATTCTATTGGAATCCTATTAAATTTACTGATTAACAATAGGGGAATTGCTATCATTATGATCTTTGGTCTTTCTATCCATAATTTTGGACAGCCTTTCCAATATTAAGGTCCTTTTTGTGCCCTTTGGTAATGTTTTGAGGTTTTTCTTTGTATGTATATATTGTATGTCCATATGTATGTGCATTTTGTATACAGATACAGATATGTATCTTCCATTTCTTGATAACTTTGCACCTACATCATCTGTTTTCTGTTCATTATCACAAATATAATCTTTTATTCCATTTTATAGTTTAATTGGTTTACTTGTTTTTATAAAAGTTATTGATTTCTATGTATTACTTTTATTCCCAGGCATCATATATAATCTTCTTAATATTTATAACAGCTTTTTTTTTTTTTTTAGTGTATCCTCTTGGGTGTTCCATCTAAGTTACATCATTTGTAAATGATGACTATTTTACGAAGTCTTTTCCAATTTTTATGTTTTCTTTCTTTCTTTTCTCTAATTATATTGGCCAGTACCATCAGAAAAGTGTTAAATAATAGCAAGGATAATTAACATCCTTATCTTGTGTCTGACTTTAATGGGAATGCGTCTAGATATTTTCATTAAGCAGGATGATGGCTTATGATTTGAGATAGATATATTTCTCACATTAAGGTAATATCTCTCTATTCTTATTTTATTAAGAGCTATTTAAAGAAAAAAATGGATATTGAATTTTATCCAATGTATTTATAGTGTCCAAATAGTTGATATTATTTTTCTCTTTTTATTATTATGATTAGGTATATTAAGAACAATAACTGGTGCTTATTTGGTGCAATTACTATCCAAAGCAGTATTCTAAGTTCTTTACATGTATCAGCTCATTTCACCCTTACCCAATCTAGAACTCAGTATTATTAGTATTTTCACTCTAAAGTTAAAAAAACTCACATTCACAGAGGTTAAGTAACTTGAACAAGATCAGACAACCAGTAAGTGGCAGAGCTGAGAGTGGACTCATGTCAATTCCTTGTGTGTAAACACTATGCAAAGTTTCATTTTGATAGGTGTCTTAGTAAATCATAATTTCATTCTTGGGACAAATCCCACTTGTTCAATATGTATCCTCCTTTTAATGGGTGACAGATTCCATTTGCTAATATTTATTTACAATTTCTGCATTAGTCTTAAAAAAATTCAGTTAAAATTCTATTTTATATGATGTTTTTGGCTGTGCTGGGCCTTATTGGTATCCTGGCCTCATGAATGTTCTGCAAATATTTCTCTTTTTTTTTCTTCTTCCAGGATAATTTAAATGGCATTGAAGTTACTTGCCTTTTAAAGGTATTGCAGAAGTCCCCTATGAAACTACCTTGGCCTAATTCCCCTATGAAACCATCTGGGCTTGGGGTGGTTTTTTTTTTTTTGGAGCAGGGCTTTCTGATACGTTTTAAATTTGTTCTAGATAATTAGTCTATTTAGTTGGTCCTGACTTCAATACAGTTTAACATATGGGAATAATATACATTGAATGAATAAAACTTATGAATGTAAAATTACTATCACAGTAAGGTCTAGAAAAGAAAAGAGGAGCACATGTCACAAGAGAGAAAGTAAAAGTCATAAGGGATGGAGATGGAAGGTGGGTAGAGGGGAAACTCTCCCAAAATGAATAAAGACCCTTGTGGGCAGGGAGCTTTTATATATTCAAGGGACTAAAAGAAGTTTAATGTAGCTGGAACCCAAACAGCAAGAGGGAGAGCATGGTTCAAACTGAGGCTGGAGACACGAGCTGGGCCCCTAGATTGTTAAAAACTTTACCCTAAATCATTGCAAAGCTGTTGAAGGTGAAGAACATAGAAGTGGGTGTATATGAAAGATTTGAGGATAGAAAAGTTAGTACATTGTGGTGATTAGGTAGGATAAGAAGTGTGAGGAAGAAGGAGGTATCAACTATCTGTCTTGTTTTCAGAACAGGCTGGATGCTGGTTTCCTTCACTGAGCAGGGATTGGAAGATTTTGTGTAGGGTGGGTGTGGAGGGTTTGGGTGTGGTGAGACACTGAGTTGGTTTTTTTGGTTTGTATGTTTGTTATTTGATATGTTGGATTGGAAGGCATTTGAGACATGTAGATTGTCACAAGGTGATTGGATATAAGCTGTGAGTCTTCTGAATATCTGACTACCCGGTAATTAAAACCTTGAAGATCATTGTGAAGAATGAAGCCCATGAAGCAAGAAGAAAGGGAAGACAAGATGTTAATTCTTGGAAAATTCCATCAATTGAGCATTTGATCTATTTTGCTACTCATTGAGACTCCTTGTCAGGGATTCTGTGAACTCTAAAAGGAAGAATGTGGAGAGTTTCCAGAAGAACATCCCTGACTTGGGGTCTTCAGGGAATCCGTAAATGTCTCTCCTTAAGGAGATATTTGGTGTCCAATGTCAGGTCTAAAGTAATGTGACTGCCTTCTAGTTTTTCTGTTTTGCTGTTTTAGAATCTCTGAGCAAATGTTTTTGAATGTTTTTAATAACACTGTGCTTTGTAATTCGGTACGTGCACCCAAAGATCCTCTTGAAACCTAACATATAAGTTTTTAATACAAAAATATTCTAATGTTCAGAGGCACATGTAGAAGCCAGTGCCTGGAATCCTGAGGGAGATTTGTCTGCTTATTAAAATTCTGTAAATTCTTTATGGAAAGGAAGTGTTTCCACAGTTTTAATATGACTCTCTGGAATAATCTCTGGATATGATAATATTAACACATAGAGTTACTTTTAAAAAATCTATTTAATAAAGGTTAACTTTGGTTTTCTGGACATAGAGTTTTCTAGAAAACTCTAGAATCTGTTTTCCCCAAATCTGAGTCTAAGGAATGTTCTTATGTTATTTCTTCTTTCTTAAAAATATTTGGTACACTTACTTCATTAAGCATAACTATAAATTGGTAAGGAGATTGCCTCATTTAAATAAAAGTAGTTATAACAATGTTTTCTATAACTATATTTACATGTAGTTGACTCAACTTTTAACTACATATGTTCACTAAGGTTTTTCTTATTAGAGGTCTTTCACCCCTCTGAAAACTATTATTTCCTTATTAATTTCCCGGTGGCTTTAGGCAATTTCTAGCTGTGGCAATGACTTTGTGAATAAACAGTCTTTATTGTCTATGGTTTTATGATAGAGAAAAATACCTTGATATACTTAAAATGCTGATTATTAGATGAAGTTAAAGGAATAGTCATTAACTTTGATAATACACAAAACAACCTCTTATTCCCACTATATTCCAAAGCCTGGGGATTATAAAAATGAAGATGTGTTGCTGCTCTCACCAGGCTTAGCAGTAATGACCAAAATATCCTGAGCACTTACTGTGTGCTGGGCATTCACTGACTCTTGTAGCACATGTTTTAGGATGCCTGCTAGGTGCCAGGCATGGTGCTGTGTGCTATAATTCCAAGGATGAGCAGGAACAGTTGCATTCATGCTCTCATATGCTTATGGTCGGGTGGCTAAATAATCTCATACAAATGTGTGTGTATTTCTTTTTTTATTGAAGTATAGTTGATTTACTATGTTGTGTTAATTTCTGCTGTACAGCAAAGTGATTCAGTTATACATATATATATTCTTTTTTATATTCTTTTCCATTATGGCATATCACAGGGTACTGAATATAGTTCCCTGTGCTATACAGTAGTACTTTTTTTTTAACATCTTTATTGAAGTATAATTGCTTTACAGTGGTGTTAGTTTATGCCTTATTACAAAGTGAATCAGCTATACATATATATATATATATATATATATATATATATATATATATATATATATATATCTCCCCATAGGACCTTGTTATTTATTTTATATATAGTAGCTTGCACCTGCTAGTCCCAAACTTCCAATCCATCCCTTCACCAACGCCTCTCCCCCTTGGCAACCACAAGTCTTTCCCCTATGTCTGTGAGTCTGTTTCTGTTTCGTAGATAAGTTCATTTGTGTCATGTTTTAGATTCCACATATAAGTGATATCTATGGTATTTGTCTTTTTCTTTCTGACTTACTTCACTTACTATGATAATCTCTAGTTACATCCATGTTTCTGCAAATGGCATTATTTCATTCTTTTTTAAGGCTGAGTAGTATTCCATTGTATATATGTACCACATCTTCTTTACCCATTCATCTGTCAATGGATGTCAAATTGGTGTGTACTTCTAATTAAGTAAATTCCACCTTGGAAAAGAACATATAGGTCTTTTTGTGAGTGAATATAATAAACTCACCTGTCTGAGAGATCTCAGAAGCCTTCCCTGAGAATGTGATGCTTGGACCAAGTTTTAATGATGAGTTGGTTTTAACTAATGGAGAGCAGAGGAAAAAATTTATAGACTCGGGGATCAATCTTGACTAAGACTCTCTGGCAGGAAGAGGAAGGAGGTCAGTGGCTGGAGAGAGGAGTTAGATGGAGGATGATGTGAGCTTACATTGGGGTGGTAAGGAACAGGAGGCAAGAAGTGGTTGGTGACCAGTGACAGAGATCCTATAGGCCATGTTTCAAAAGGCTTGATGCTAAAGGAGGAGACCATAATCTAAGCAACTGCTTATGCATCAGGAGTGTTATAGTAAAACTATATACCAATTGTTCTGTGGGCTCAGAGGGAGGAACCATGTTGTTGGAGGATCAGAGAAAGCTTCCTGGTAGAGGGCATTGAAACAGATGTTTGAAAATGAATAGAAGTTTGGCAGTCAAGGAAGGAGAGTATGGCCATTCCAGGCAGAGGGAATGTGCTAAGGCCTGGTGCTGTGGTCTGAATATATGTGTCCTCCCTGCCACAGCAAATTTGTATGTTGAATCCCCCAAAGGTAATGGTATTAGGAGATGGGGGCTTTGGGAGGTGTTTAAGTCATGAGGGTGGAGCCCTAATGAATGGGATTAGTGTCCTTATAAAAGAGGCTCCAGAGAGGTCCCTAGCCCCTTCTACCATGTGAGGACCCTACAGGAAGAGTCAGCAGTCTGCAGTCCAGAAGAGAGCCCTCATCAGACCATGCTGGTGCCCTGATCTTGTACTTACAACCTCCAGACTGTGAGAAATAAATGTCTGTTGTTTACAAGCCACCCAGTCTGGGGTATTTTGTTACAGCAGCCTGAATGGAAAAGATACCTGGAAACATAAAAAAACATGGTGTATTCAGAAGGCATGAAATACTTATGTGTGGTTAGAGTGTGTATGTAGTGTGTATATGCGAGTGTATTTATGTACACATGTATGCACACATGTCCACCTGCAGGGGGACCAGGATGAAAAGTCTTAAAAGATGCATTTAGAAATTCAGGTTGGGGCATTAGCAAGGTAGCACCATCTGCCATACTAAGGAATCTGGACTATCCCATAGTCACTGAGGTCTTTTAATAGGTGAGGGACCTTTTATAAACTCATATTTGTGAGTTTAGAATGATATTTCTCTTAACTCCACTGACTATTATAGTAATCATTTGGGGAGGGGCCTGCTAAAGCTGCAGATCCTTAAACTATCCTAGACCAATTGAATCAGAACCTTTGTGGGCACATCCAGGCGTTGGTACATTTTAAATCTTCCCAGGCAATTCCAATGTATAGCCAGACTTGAGAGCTAGTGGTTTAGAGAGATGCCCTGGCTGCTTGGCAGAGATTAGAGTACAGGAAGGAGATCAGGAGGCTTCCATAGCAGAGAAGGGTGAGGTCTTGAATAAGGTGGCACCCAATGGGAACTGAAAGTAGGGGATGGGTTTCAAAGACATTCAGGCCATTGAATGACAATAATAATAACAGACATCAGATTGGATGTGACTGGAAGGGTGAGAGAAACTCCCAGTTTCTAATGGTGGTGTCATAATCCAGAAAGAGTGGTGGCTAAGAGTTGAGGATATGGTTAGGAATCCCTGCTCAGCCAATTTACTAGCTGGAGGGGGAGGGGGGGCGATACCTTAGGCAAATCACTTACTCTCTCAGGCCTCAGTTTGCTCGGGTGTAAGATGGGGATAATAGCAGTACCTGAATGAGCTAATTCACACACGAAGGGCTTAGAACTCAAGCTGATGCATCAGGTGCCATTTACAAATGCCAGTTCTTTTCTGTTAAGAGCAGCTGAGGCAAAGGCAGGGTGATTTTCAAGAAAAAACTTAAACCCAAGGCCAACGTTGGGAAAAGGAGGTTTCTTCCACTCTCAGGTTCCGAAGTACAGCTTCACCTGTACTCTACTGGCTGTGCAATCTTGGTCAAGGCTCAAAACTAGAAATACCTCTCTGTGCCTGTTTCCTCACCTATAAAATGGAGATCATAAAAATATTTTGTTCTCAGGTTACTGGGAATAACCTGCCAAAGGAAAATCCCTCTATGCCTACCTAGTGCCTGAGAAGGGCTATTTCTTGCTTTGACGTGGTTCTCCAGAATGCATGGAGATTTGGAGTGATGTTTGTCTATATGAATGTGTGAGTGATTGATATGCTGGGGACTGACCACACTTCCAGCCAATGAAGGAGCCTGTCCTGATGTGCGGTCGGTGCCTTCCACCTCCTGCACCCTCCTTGGCCGAGCCTGTCTTGTGTCTCAGGCTGTTAAGTTGGACAGGACCCTTCTCAGCCAGGTGAATATCACCTGCCTGTAGAGATCCTGTCGTTGTAACTGTACATATTTTGTATTTCCAGTTTGTTTGTTCTCAGTCATCTAAGTCCAGAGAGTATCAACAAGAGACTTTGTAAGAAATGTTTGTCAGTTGTGGTACAGAGATCGTTGAGAGAGGTCTGTGACTTTGCTTTGATTTGGTCTTAAAACAGTCAGCTGATGAGAATTTTGTGTTTCAGAAAGTGTCACCTCTGAAATAGGAGAAATTGTGGCATTTGGGTGAGTGGCGGTGACACAAATATGAATAGCAGAAAGCTTGGTTTTAGAAGCATCTCTGATGCAGACTGTTTGCAGTCTTATGGTATCCTTTGTTTCACAGATGTGCCAAGCAGCAAATAAGAAAGAAGAAAAAAATCCTAAGTAGTTAGAACTGTTGAATTCTAGGGAAGAGAAAATGTTTGGATATTTTTAGGTTGTTAGGGGTTTTACTTTAAGAAAAAAAAAAACCTTTATTAATGAAACTATAATTGAGTGTATTAGCTAAGAGTTGGGAAAATTCTCAGTAAGATAAAATTCAAAGGCATTGGGATAATAAAGATTGGGATTTTTTTTAATGCTTTGCACGCACTCTTAAGACAGCGCCATCGGAAATACATTGATTAATTCATTGATATAGTCAAGTAATATTTCTGTTTACTGAGCATCATTTATGCATCAGGCCCACCAGTGTAAAGTTCTCCATCACTGCCTTCAAGGAACTGAAATAAGTACCAAAACTATAATACAAGCTAGTAAGGACAAAGCTGAAGCAAATGGAAGATCTCTTTTTCAACAATCTACCCCAGGACCTAGAAGAGGGTTATAAATAGTTAAGCCTCAGCAAATAGTTGAAAGGATGAATGAATGAACAAACGAACACTACACATAAGATTTATAAAGCGAGAAGAAAAAGAAAATGATTCTGTAAAGAATGAAGTGGGTATTTGTAAACCATATATTTTGTAATATTTGGTTCAAGTGTGTTATGCCCTCCAAAATATTCCCATTACAAAAATATAAGGGAAAATAGTGGAAATTAAAGAACATATATATATATATATATATATATATATATATATATATATATACACACACAAGGACTTTTTAATGCATTTCATTTTGGAACTTGTCCAATGGAGTTTATATACTAAATAAACTATGAAGGCTGTCTCACCCAGGTGCCTTGAAAATCATTAGCTGATGTGCAATTTACATAGTTAAGATTAAATTTTTCCTTAACTCTTTAAAAATGTTATGAAATGTTTTAAGATGAATGTAATGAACAATCACGTATCTACCACACAACTTTTTGAAAATTTTAGCATTCTGGCATATTTTCTTTAGTCTTTTTACTTGTGAAATAACCACATTACAGTTGCATTAGAAGATCCCTCCTCAACTCTATTATACTCTTCCCATCCCCCACCATCCAAAATTTGATGGTTACCATTACTTGCAGGCTTTGATACTTTATTCTGTATATTTGTAGGTAGAAAAATATATATAGCTTTATTTTCTGTTTTTAAACGTATTAATAATAAAAGTGGTGTTCTGTACAGTATACATCCTTTTATAATTTTTTTCTCAGAAATAGGATTCCAAAATTTATTTATGTGAATGTATGTAATTCTCATTTATTTATTTTAACTGCTGTAAAGAGTTGCATTGCAGGAACAAGCCCCAATTTATATATCTGTTTTGTTATTGATGAACATTTAGGTAGTTTCCAACTTTATTGCTATTACAAACTGTGCTATTATGAATATCTTTGTGCGCGATTTCTCAAGGTCATGTACCCAGGAGTAGAATGGTTGGTAAGATTCCGTGTGCACCTCAAGCTTTATTTTCCAAAAGGTTTTTACCAATTCACTCTCCCACCAAGAGTGTGTGACAGTCCCCATCACTCCCATCCTTATCAACAGTCGATACTGGGATTTTCACCAATCTTATTAATAGGAAATAGTTTCTCGTTATTTTCCTTATCTCATGAAACTACAGTGCTTCCTTTTTCTTCTAGTTCACTGATAACTTTTACCAAAGTAATAAAGGAAAATCACTTGGAAATACAAAATCATAACTAGTTTTCACACTGGAGATATACCCCCCATTATGCCTGAGAGCTCATTCACTCATTTATTCAGCAAATGTTACCAGCTTTACTGAGAATACAAAGATACATAAGACATGTTCCTTGCTACCCAGGAACTCATGGTCTTGAGGAGAAGGTAGACATGCAAAACAAATAGGAAGGGATGGTAAACACATTGATGATTTATTATGAATAGAGAAGAAAATTGCAGAGGAGGGGGAGATTGATTCTGTTAAAAGCTTAAGCAGGCTTCCTGTAGAAAGTGATATCCCAGAAGAACTCAAGATAAACATGATTGAATGAATATGATCCTCCGAAGTAAATATTATCATCCCATCTCACATGTGGGGAGAGTGAGGTCTAGGGAATTTATCATAACTTACTTGGGTAAGTAAATAGTAAAGGAAGGAATTGAACCTAGATCTTTGACTCTAAAGCTTGAACACACCAAAGGATACCATATTGTTTAAGAAATCCTGACATCTCAATGGGTACCAAATTCCTATGGATACAGATTGGGTAAACTCCGAAAAGAGCAAAGAGAGCATGCCTCACACAAGATGACAAACCCAGATATTTGGTTTGACTCATACATTATTTGAATTTCCTATTGGTTTCAGTCCTTCTGCCATTCATTTTTTGCTGCCTATCCACAAAAACAATTGTGATTGTTACAGAAAGGAAGTACTATATCAACAAGAGTCTGCCATATTCCTACTTCAGATATGACCTTAATGGAACTGAGGCTATGAGGAAGTAATTTTTCTAACCCTTTCCAGGGGCTTCCAGGGCCTTGTAGATCCCTGAGAGAACATAAGTTTTTACTCTGGGTGACACTGCAGGACTTCAAGAAGGGAGTACCATGGTCTGAGTTTGTCTGAGCAGGAAGACTGGCTGCTGTGTTGAGATCAGATGGAAGGTGGACAAGGGTAGGAACAGGAGACCAGTCAGGAGGCTGTTACAAAAATCCAGACAAAAGATGATGGGGATTGGACCAGAGTGATAACAGTGGAGATGACCTCTGGATTTATTTGAAGGGCAACATCAACACTACTCCCTGGTAGACTGCAGGGGGACTTAAGAGAAAGAGGGAAAACCATTTCTGTTTTCTTCCTCATTCCTCAAAAAATTGTGAAAGGACAAGCAGAGGTGATCTTGTTAAGAGTAGATGCCTGATACAATCACAAGTCCCCTCCTGTAGTGGACACTTGTTTGGCCTCCACCATGAATTTGTTTTCAACACTAAACCCCTAAGCTCCCCTAAAAGCTGTGGACTGGGCATTTATATGAAACTAGAAAAAACTTTGAAAGGACACTAAGTCTGCAAGGTACCCTTGGGAATTGTTTTCTCATTGGCTCCATGACGTCTAGAGACAGCTCCATGTTAGGAGAATGGCAGGCATCACATTCCTGCCTCAGTTCTATGTCATAACTGAATAAAATTGGTTCCAAGGCCCATAAAGCCCTTGATACTGTAATACCACTTAATCACATAGGATGCCACACTTCTATTTTCTTCATTTGCTCCCAGGCACACGTTTTGGGATCTTACTCTGCCCTTAATCTTCTAGAAATCCTACTCCTTGCTCTTAATCTCTATGGCATCACATCTCTGCCACTGGCACAATTTGCTGTGCTCTTTGTGAAGAATAAGTTGTTGGGCTTTGTAGGAATCTAAATGGTGAGCGACTCCTACATTTCCCAAAAGGCTTTCAGCTAATTGTTGAAACAGAGGATTTTGGGACTATAATTTGGAGCCAAGATCCTTTTACAGGCCTACCCTGACCTTTACTCTCAGAAGCTGCTAAACAAATGGGTGATCATTTCACAAAGGTTCCCTGCATCTCAACTATATGCAAGCTGTGTTCCAAGTGTCCTAGGTGCAGATAGGAGTAAAACAATTCCTGCTTTCGAAGCACTGACAGTCGAACAGAAGAGACTGATTAATAAACAGATCATTATGCCTCAGCCCACCAGATCAGTGGTGAGTGTCTAGAAGGCTGTACCTAAGCTGAATCTGACTTGGGGAGAAAGGTGGGAGGATGGGAAAGAACAGAAGGGGAAAAGAAGAGCATTTCAGGTGAGGGAAGAAGGCTAGGTACCACCTGGAGGAAGGTGGGCTAAATCAAACAGTAAACTATGGAATGTGGGCTTCTGGTACCCTGAACAGATGGTCTCAGAAATACTCTTCAGAGCCATCCATACCTGTCTTTTCTTCCCTGGATGGGAAGAAAAGGAGGAGATCTTGCTGACCTTGAGTTTGGGTCAAGAACTAAGAAAGTTAGATGTTTGTAAAATTTGTATTTATTTAAAGTTTTTTAAAAATTGTATTTATTTTAAAATTTAAAATTTTGTATTCAAAGAAAATAAACTTTCTAAGGGCTGAGCAGTCTTCCTAGCACTTCACAAATAGCAATTAATTTAATCCTCATAATGCCCGTTGGTGTATTATTATTATTCTGAGTTACAGATGAGAAAACTGAAGTAACAAGGTAGAAAACTTACCCAAGTTGAAACATTTAGAACAGAGAGCCTGAACAAGGCTTCAAGCCCAAGCATTCAGGCTCCAGAGTCCATGTTCTTGGCTCCTGCATTTTGCTGCTGCCTCTATAGTTCAGATACCATTTGGCGGTATAGACAGTTCTTGAATAAGAATGTGAGTTGCAAGCCTCTAGTTTCAGCAGCAGAATCAACTAGAAGCCAGCAGGACCCCAAGGTTGGGTATGTATCTTAAGAGGGAGGTGTGTAAGACATCCCAAACAGGTGCCAAGGTTCAGAGGGTCTGAGCTGCAGCTGTGGAATTGAGTCATTAGGTTAAAGTGGTCTTTAAGGTCTCATTGGGGTGAATGTATTATGTTCCTAAGGCTACTGTAACAATTTGCCACAAACTTAAAGGCTTAAAGCAACAGATAGTTATTCTCTCAAAGTTCTAGAAGCCAAAAGTATGTAATCAAAGAGTTGTCAGGACCTGTGAAGTTTCTAGTAAATAATCCTCCCTTGTGTCTTCCAGCTTTTGGTGGCCCCGGGTATTCTTTGGCTTGTGGCGACATCACTCCAGCCTCTGCCTCCATCTTTATATGGCCATCCTCCCCTTGTGTTTCTCTGTGTCCTCTCCTTTACTCCTAAGAATGGTTGTCAGTGGATTTAAAATCCACCCTCAATCCAGTGTGATATCATCTTAAGATCCTTAACTTAAGTCCACCTGCAAAGACTGCATTTTCAAATAGTTTGCATGCACAGGTTCTGGGGGCCAGGACTAAGATATCTTTGGTAGACATAATTTTTTATTTTATTTTATTGAAGCTTAGTTGATTTACAACATTGTGTTAATTTCTGCTGTACAGAAAAATGACTCAGTTATATATACATATATATTCTTTTTCATATTCTTTTCCATTTTGGTTTGTCACAGGATATTGAGTATAGTTCCTTGTGCTATACAGTAGGACCTTGTTGTTTATCCATCCTATATATAATAGTTTGCCTCTACTAATCCCACACTCCCAATCCTTCCCTCTCCTACCCCCAGCCTTGGCAACTACAAGTCTGTTCTCTATATCTGAGTCTGTTTTTGGTTTGTAGATATGCTGATTTGTATTGTATTTTAGATTCTATATATAAGTGATATCATATGGTATTTGCCTTTCTCTTTCTGACTTACTTCACTTAGTATGATAATCTCCAGGTCCATCTATGTTGCTGCAAATGGCATTACTGCATTCTTTTTGATGGTGAGTAATATTCCATTGTATAAATACCACATCTTCTTTATCCATCCATCCTTCAATGGACATTTAGGTTGTTTCCATGTCTTGGCTATTGTGAATAGTGCTGCTGTGAACACAGGAGTGCATGTATCTTATCGAATTATAGTTTTGTCTGGGTATATGCCTAGGAGTGGGAATGCTGGATCATACGGCTGGATCTATTTTTAATTTTTTGAGGTCCCTCCATACCATTTTCCATCGTGGCTGCACCAATTTACATTCCCTTGGTGGACATTATTTAACCCACTCTAGTGGATGAGCTCGTTCTGGGAAGCTTGAGCAAGCATGCAAGTAGACCTGGAGCAGAAGAGTGGGGGAGAACCAACGCTAGGCGGAAAGAACCCTGAGAGGAAACCCAAGAGAAGCCATCAGAGATAGAAGGAGGCAATCGGGAGAAAAACTTAGAAAACCAAGGAGAGTGTATTATATATAAAAAGGATGGCGTGGGCAACAGAGTCAAATACCCCTGAGAAGTGTGGAGCATATACAGTGGGTTAGCAGAGGGGTTTTTGGTGACACGAACCATTTGGGGATTTTTTTTTTTTTTCAGTTGGCAGTGCTGATGGGAAAAGGGGCAGTGTGGAGCTGAGATTCCTGGTAGCCAGCACTGTCACACCATTTGCAAGCTGTCCAATGACATTCTACACATCAGCAGCCTAGAAAAGCCCAAATGAGGACACTCTCATATTCTAACCCTCCCCCATCCCTTATAAGAGTGTGTTTTACATTACTATTCTCTTATACGATTACATTGAAGTGCAGATAAATGAATGACTTTGTCTATATAAGGTAATTATTTTAGCTGACAATATTTTGACTCTCCATTTCCTTTAAATTAGTTTTACATGGTAGGGGGCCAATTCACATTTTGAGTGAATTAGAGTTTGTTCAGAAGCTGTTTTAATTGTGCCTTCAAACATAGATACCCAGGCTCCTGAAATGTCAAAACTGGGCTGCATTTTTGATAGCAATAAATGACATTTCTTACACTTTGATTTCACTAGTATGATTACACTAGTATCTGTTGTGAAATAGCAGAGCATGGAGCTGACCCCAAGTAGATTTTGGATGCTTAAAAAAATTACCTTCTTTTAGGGCCTCCCTGGTGGCACAAGTGGTTGAGAGTCCGCCTGCCGATGCAGGGGATATGGGTTCGTGCCCCGGTCTGGGAGGATCCCATGTGCCGCGGAGTGGCTGGGCCTGTGAGCCATGGCCGCTGAGCCTGCGCGTCCGGAGCCTGCGCGTCCAGAGCCTGTGCTCCGCAACGGGGGAGGCCACAACAGTGAGAGGCCCGCATACCGCAAAAAAAAAAAAAAAAAAAAAAAAAAAAATTACCTTCTTTTATCTGCTTGTCTGAAATAAGAATGTAACTTTTCTTACAGTTACCAGAGTTCATTTCAATTAAATCTTAATGAGGAAAAATGTGACAAATGGGTCCATGAGCATTACCTCTCAGACCTTTTAATTTTTATAAATTCACTTGCAGAGTTAGACTTCCCTGTTGCAATTATTTCATTTGGCTCTTGGAAATTTTACCCGAATTGCATGCAGTGGATGCCAGAGGCAATCATCTGCTTTGGGGCCTAACTCTTGTGGTCATGTTATCCATCTAAATCTATAATCGGAGAAGGGGCATGTTAGAATGTTGAAAAGTATCATTTGTCACGGCATTCTTGTGTAAAGATGGCTGGGGATTGGGGAATAAGGCGGTAGGGGCAGTTTTTCTTCTCATTAGCTGCTTTATTTGTAACTGCAGGGGCTGTCAGAAGCGTGGACTTAATAACCTTCAAGTTTTTCTGCATTAATATAAAACAGGTTGCATGAATTTTGCCAAATCAGTGTCCCTATGAGAGTATCGGAAATACTTTTGCGGGTGAATACAGAATAACTCTTCTTTGGGGAGTGCTCAGCTGAATTAAGTATATAATTGAAGTGGATTCACCTAGAATGAGACATTTATGCTGATCATGTATACATTTTGATGATTCTGAACCTTCACTTAGAGTGCCTTTTCAATTCTCCATGGGTAAAAGTTGGAAGGAAAGTACCAGCAGTGCTATTATTATAATAACAGAGTGCAAGGGATGCATTTTTTACTTAGATATGATTTTATCTATTTTGTACTTAAATATCTTTATCTGCTAGGTCTTTGCATGCATTGGGAGGTATCAGGAGAAAACCTAGAGTCCTCAGTTCTGTGAACAGGACCAGAGAATATCCAGCCTGAAGGATGTCAGACTAACTGGGGAAGGAAGGAAGGAAGGAAGGAGGGAGGGAGGGAGGGGTAAAATCCTGTTATCCCTTCTTTTGATATAGCTCATATTGTTTCTTGAAACCTTTTTTCTCTTGATTCATGTTCTCTTGGTTTTCTTCCCGCCACACTGGTTGCCCTTTCTCAATCTCTTGCCCCAGGACTCAGGGCATAGTTTTCTTCTTGTCTCTTTTTATACCTTTTTCCCAGGAGATCTCCTCTAGTCCCATGCCTTTCAATGCAACCTCTAAGATGATAACTTCTTACTCTACTTCCTGCCCTCCATTTAATTCCAGCCCTGTCTATCCAGCTACATACTCAACACATCCATTTGGAGGTCTGTCAGACAAGTCCAACTCCTCTTCATAATTGAACTGATTCCCCCACTCGTGCCCACATTTGTCTTTTTTTTTATTAGTTTCTGCTTTATAACAAAGTGAATCAGTCATACATATACATCTGTTCCCACATCCCTTCCCTCATGCATCTCCCTCCCTCCCACCCTCCCCATCCCACCCCTCCAGGCAGTCACAAAGCACCCAGCTGATCTCCCTGTGCTCTGCGGCTGCTTCCCACTATCTATCTACCTTACATTTGGTAGTGTATATATGTCCATGCCTCTCTTTCGTTTTGTCACAGCTTACCCTTCCCCCTCCCCATATCCTCAAGTCCATTCTCAAGTAGGTCTGTGTCTTTATTCCCGTTTTACCCCTAGGTTCTTCATGACATTTTTTTTTAATTCCATATATATGTGTTAGCATACAGTATTTGTCTTTCTCTTTCTGACTTACTTCACTCTGTATGACAGACTCAAGGTCTATCCACCTCATTAAAATAGCTCAGTTTCGTTTCTTTTTATGGCTGAGTAATATTCCATTGTATATATGTGCCACATCTTCTTTATCCATTCATCCGATGATGGACACTTAGGTTGTTTCCAGCTCCGGGCTATTGTGAATAGAGCTGCAATGAACATTTTGGTACATGTCTCTTTTTGAATTATGGTTTGCTCAGGGTATATGCCTAGTAGTGGAATTGCTGGGTCATATGGTAGTTCTATTTTTAGTTTTTAAAGAACCTCCATACTGTTCTCCATAGGGGCTGTACCAATTCACATTCCCACTAGCAGTGCAAGAGTGTTCCCTTTTCTCCACACCCTCTCCAGCATTTATTGTTTCTAGATTTCTTGATGATGGCCATTCTGACTGTGAGATGATATCTCATTGTAGTTTTGATTTGCATTTCTCTAATGATTAATGATGTTGAGCATTCTTTCATGTGTTTGTTGGCACTCTGTATATCTTCTTTGGAGAAATGCCTATTTAAGTCTTCTGCCCATTTTTGGATTGGGTTGCTTGTTTTTTTGCTATTGAGCTGCATGAGCTGTTTATAAATTTTGGAGATTAATCCTTTGTCAGTTGCTTCATTTGCAAATATTTTCTCCCATTCTGAGGGTTGTCTTTTGGTCTTCTTTATGGTTTCCTTTGCTGTGCAAAAGCTTTGAAGTTTCATTAGGTCCCATTTGTTTATCTTTGTTTTTATTTCCATTTCTCTAGGAGGTGGGTCCAAAAGGATCTTGCTGTGATTTATGTCATAGAGTGTTCTGCCTATGTTTTCCTCTAAGAGTTTAATAGTTTCTGGCCTTACATTTAGGTCTTTAATCCATTTTGAGCTTATTTTTGTGTATGGTGTTAGGGAATGATCTAATCTCATCCTTTTACATGTCCCTGTCCAGTTTTCCCAGCACCACTTATTGAAGAGGCTGTCCTTTCTCCACTGTACATTCCTGCCTCCTTTATCAAAGATAAGTTGACCATATGTGCGTGGGTTTATCTCTGGGCTTTCTATCCTGTTCCATTGATCTATCTTTCTGTTTTTGTGCCAGTACCACACTGTCTTGATTACTGTAGCTTTGTAGTATAGTCTGAAGTCAGGGAGCCTGATTCCTCCAGCTCCATTTTTCGTTCTCAAGATTGCTTTGGCTATTCGGGGTCTTTTGTTTCTCCAAACAAATTTTGAAATTTTTTGTTCTAGTTCTGTGAAAAATGCCAGTGGTAGTTTGATAGGGATTGCATTGAATCTGTAGATTGCTTTGGGTAGTAGAGTCATTTTCACAATATTGATTCTTCCAATCCAGGAGCATGGTATATCTCTCCATCTATTTGTATCATCTTTAATTTCTTTCATCAGTGTCTTATAATTTTCTGCATACAGGTCTTTTGTCTCCTTAGGTAGGTTTATTCCTAGATATTTTATTCTTTTTGTTGCAATGGTAAATGGGAGTGTTTTCTTGATTTCAGTTTCAGATTTTTCATCATTAGTGTACAGTAATGCCAGAGATTTCTGTGCATTAATTTTGTATCCTGCTACTTTACCAAATTCATTGATTAGCTCTAGTAGTTTTCTGGTAGCATCTTTAGGATTCTCTATGTATAGTATCATGTCATCTGCAAACAGTGACAGCTTTACTTCTTCTTTTCCAATTTGGATTCCTTTTATTTCCTTTTCTTCTCTGATTGCTGTGGCTAAAACTTCCAAAACTAAGTTGAATAAGAGTGGTGAGAGTGGGCAGCCTTGTCTTGTTCCTGATCTTAGTGGAAATGCTTTCAGTTTTTCACCATTGAGGACAATGTTGGCTGTGGGTTTGTCATATATGGCCTTTATTATGTTGAGGAAAGTTCCCTCTATGCCCACTTTCTGGAGAGTTTTTATCATAAATGGGTGTTGAATTTTGTCGAAAGCTTTCTCTGCATCTATTGAGATGATCATATGGTTTTTCTCCTTCAACTTGTTAATATGCTGTATCACATTGATTGATTTGTGTATATTGAAGAATCCTTGCATTCCTGGAATAAACCCTACTTGATCATGGTGAATGATCCTTTTCATGTGCTGTTGGATTCTGTTTGCTGGTATTTTGTTGGGGATTTTTGCATCTATGTTCATCAGTGATATTGGCCTGTAGTTTTCTTTCTTTGTGACATCCTTGCCTGGTTTTGGTATCAAGGTGATGGTGGTCTCATAGAATGAGTTTGGGAGTGTTTCTTCCTCTGAAATTGTTTGGAAGAGTTTGAGAAGGATGGGTTTTAGCTCTTCTCTAAATGTTTGATAGAATTCGCCTGTGAAGCCATCTGGTCCTGGGCTATTGTTTGTTGGAAGATTTTTAATCACAGTTTCAATTTCAGTGCTTGTGATTGGTCTATTCATATTTTCTATTTCTTCCTGATTCAGCCTTGGCAGGTTGTGCATTTCTAAGAATTTGTCCATTTCTTCCAGGTTGTCCATTTTATTGGCATAGAGTTGCTTGTAGTAATCTCTCATGATCTTTTGTATTTCTGCAGTGTCAGTTGTTACTTCTCCTTTTTCATTTCTAATTCTATTGATTTGAGTCTTCAGCCTTTTTTTCTTGATGAGTCTGGCTAATGGTTTATCAATTTGTTTATCTTCTCAAAGAACCAGCTTTTAGTTTTATTGATCTTTGCTATCGTTTCCTTCATTTCTTTTTCATTTATTTCTGATCTGATCTTTATGATTTCTTTCCTTCTGCTAGCTTTGGGGGTTTTTTGTTCTTCTTTCTCTAATTGCTTTAGGTGCAGGGTCAGGTTGTTTGCTCGAGATGTTTCCTGTTTCTTAAGGTGGGATTGTATTGCTATAAACTTCCCCCTTAGAACTGCTTTTGCTGTGTCCCATAGGTTTTGGGTCATCGTGTCTCCACTGTCATTTGTTTCTAGGTATTTTTTAATTTCCTCTTTGATTTCTTCAGTGATCACTTCGTTATTGAGTAGTGTATTGTTTAGCCTCCATGTGTTTGTATTTTTTACAGATCTTTTCCTGTAATTGATGTCTAGTCTCATAGCATTGTGGTCGGAAAAGATACTTGATACAATTTCAATTTTCTTAAATTTACCAAGGCTTGATTTGTGACCCAAGATATGATCTATCCTGGAGAATGTTCCATGAGCACTTGAGAAAAATGTGTATTCTGTTGTTTTTGGATGGAATGTCCTATAAATATCAATTAAGTCCATCTTGTTTAATGTATCATTTAAAGCTTGTGTTTCCTTATTTATTTTCATTTTCGATGATCTGTCCATTGGTGAAAGTGGGGTGTTAAAGTCCCCTACTAAGATTGTGTTACTGTCGATTTCCCCGTTTATGGCTGTTAGTATTTGCCTTATGTATTGAGGTGCTCCTATGTTGGGTGCATAAATATTTACAATTGTTATATCTTCTTCTTGGATCGATCCCTTTATCGTTATGTAGTGTCCTTCTTTGTCTCTTCTAATAGTCTTTATTTTAAAGTCTATTTTGTCTGACATAAGAATTGCTACTCCAGCTTTCTTTTGATTTCCATTTGCATGGAATATCTTTTTCCATCCCCTTACTTTCAATCTGTATGTGTCTCTAGGTCTGAAGTGGGTCTCTTGTAGACAGCATATATATGGGTCTTGTTTTTGTATCCATTCAGCCAATCTGTGTCTTTTGTTGGGAGCATTTAGTCCATTTACATTTAAGGTAATTATTGATATGTATGTTCCTATTCACATTTCCTTAATTGCTTTGGGTTCGTTATTGTAGGTATATTCCTTCTGTTGTGTTTCTTGCCTAGAGAAGTTCCTTTAGCATTTGTTGTAAAGCTGGTTTGGTGGTGCTGAACTCTCTCAGCTTTTGCTTGTCTGTAAAGGTTTTAATTTCTCCATCAAATCTGAATGAGATACTTGCTGGGTAGAGTAATCTTGGTTGCAGGTTTCTCTCCTTCATCACTTTAATTATGTCCTGCCACTCCCTTCTGGCTTGTAGAGTTTCTGCTGAGAGATCAGCTGTTAACCTGATGGGGATTCCCTTGTGTGTTATTTGTTGTTTTTCCCTTGCTGCTTTTAATATGATTTCTTTGTGTTTAATTTTTGACAGTTTGATTAATATGTGTCTTGGCGTATTTCTCCTTGGATTTATTCTGTATGGGACTCTCTGTGCCTCCTGGACTTGATTAACTATTTCCTTTCCCATATTAGGGAAGTTTTCAACTATAATCTCTTCAAATATTTTCTCAGTCCCTTTCGTTTTCTCTTCTTCTTCTGGAACCCCTATAATTCGAATGTTGGTGCATTTAATGTTGTCCCAGAGGTCTCTGAGACTGTCCTCTGTTATTTTCATTCTTTTTTCTTTATTTTTCTCTGCATCAGTTATTTCCACTATTTTATCTTCCACCTCACTTATCCGTTCTTCTGCCTCAGTTATTCATCAGTTATCCCATCTAGAATATTTTTCATTTCATTTATTGTGTTTTTAATTGATGCTTGATTCATCTTTAGTTCTTCTAGGTCCTTGTTAACTGTTTCTTGCATTTTGTCTATTCTACTTCCAAGATTTTGGATCTTGGAAATAGAATCTTGGATCATCTTTACTATCATTATTCTGAATTCTTTTTCAGGTAGACTGCCTATTACCTGTTCATTTGTTAGGTCTGGTAGGTTTTTATCTTGCTCCTTCACCTGCTGTGTGTTTTTCTGTCTTCTCATTTTGCTTGTGTTACTGTGTTTGGGTTCTCCTTTTTGCAGGCTGCAGATTCGTAGTTCCCGTTGTTTTTGGTGTCTGTCCCCAGTGGCTAAGGTTGTTTCAGTAGGTTGTGTAGGCTTCCTGGTGGGGGGGACTAGTGCCTGTGTTCTGGTGGTTGAGGCTGGATCTTGTCTTTCTGTTGGACAGGTCCACGTCTGGTGGTGTGTTTTGGGGTGCCTGTGGCCTTATTATGTTTTTAGGCAGCCTCTCTGCTAATGGTTGGGGTTGTGTTCCTGCCTTGCTAGTTGCTTGGCATAGGGTGACCAGCACTGTAGCTTGCTGGTCGTTGACTGAAGCTGGGTGCTGGTGTTGAGATGGAGATCTCTGGGAGATTTTCGCTGCTTGATATTATGTGGAGCTGGGAGGTCTCTTGTGGACCCGTGTCCTGAAGTTGGCTCTCCCACTTCAGAGGCACAGCACTGACTCCTGGCTGCAGCACCAAGAGCCTTTCATCTACCCGGCTCAGAATAAAAGGGAGTAAAAGTAGAAAGAAAGAATTAGTAGAAGAAAGAAAGAGAGAGAGAAAGAAAGGAAGAAGGAAAGAAAGGAAGGAAGGAAGGAAGAAAGAGAGAAAGGAGGTAGGGAGGGAGGAAGGATGGAAAGAAAGAAAGAAAGGAGGGAGGGAGAGAGGGAGCAATGAAAGAAAAAGGAAGAGTGAATGGAGGAAGGGAGGGAGGGAGGGAGGAAGGAAAGAAAGAAAGAAAGACAGGAGGGAGGGAGGAAGGAAAGAAAAAGAAAGTGAAAGGAAGAGGGGTGGGAGGGAGGGAGGAAGGAAAGAAAGAGAGAAAGAAGGAAAGGAGGGGCGGAGGGAGGGAGGGAGGAAGGGAAGGTAGGAAAAAAAGAAAGAGCAGGTAAAGTAAAATAGAATAAAGTATGAAATATAGTAGTGTTATTAAAATTAAAAAGTAATTATTGAAAAAAAAAACGGACAGATAGAACCCTGGGACATATGGTGGAAGCAAAGCTATACAGAGAGAATCTTACACAGAAGAATACATATACACATTCACAGAAAGAGAGCAGGGGGAAAAATAAAAAATCTTGCTCTCCAAGTCCACCTCCTCAATTTGGGATACTTCGTTGCAAAAAGAGGAAAAGGGCGAGAAGTCTGAAATCTTGCTCTCTAAGTCCACCTCCTTAATTTGGGATAATTCGTTGTAAAAAGAGGAAAAGGGGGGAAAGTCTTAAATCTTGTCCTCAAAGTCCACTTCCTCAATTTGGGATGATTCGCTGTCCATTCATGCACTCCACAGACGCAGGGCACATCAAGTGGACCGTGGAGATTTAATCCGCTGCCTCCGAGGCTGCACAGAGAGATTTCCCTGTCTCTTCTCTGCTCTTACAGCTCCCGGGTCTCAGCCTTGGACCTGGCCCCGCCTCTGCGCGTAGGTCGCCGGAGGGCGTCCGTTCTTCGCTCAGACAGGACGGGTTTAAAGGAGCCGCTGATTCGGGGGCTCTGGCTCACTCAGGCAGAGGGGAGGGAGGGGCGCGCAGTGTGGGGTGGGCCTGCGGCGGCAGAGGCCGGCGTGACGTTGCAGCAGCCCGTGGCGCTCCGTGCGCTTTTCCGGGAAAGCCGTTCCCGGGTCCCGGGACCCCAGCGGTGGCGGGGTGCACAGGCCCCCCGGAAGGCGGGGCGGACAGTGACCCGCGCTCGCACCCAGGCCCCGCGGCGGCGGCAGCAGCAGCCGCAGCGTCCCATGCCCGTCTCCGGGGTCCGCGCCTTTAGCCGCGGCTCGCGCCCGTCTCCGGCGCTTCCCCAAGCAGCCCTCTTAATGCCCTCTCCTCGCGCACCAGGAAACAAAAGGGAAGGAAAAGCCTCTTGCCTCTTCAGCAGCTTCAGACCCTTTCCCCGGACTCCCTCCGGGCTAGCCGTGGTACACTAACCCCTTCAGGCTCTCTTTCTGCCGCCAGCCCCAGTCCTCTCCCTGCGCTCCGACTGAAACCCGATACCCGAGCCTCAGCTCCCAGCCCCGCCCGCCCCGGCGGCCGAGCAGACAAGCCTCTCGGGCTGGTGTGTGCCCATCCTCTGTGCCGGAATCTCTCCGCTTTGCCCTCCACACCCCTGTTGCTGTGCTCTCCTCCGCTACTCCGAAGCTTTCCCCCTCGCCACCTGCAGTCTCCGCCCGCGAAGGGGCTTGTAGTGTGTGGAAACCTTTCCTCCTTCACGGCTCCCTCCCACTGGTGCAGGTCCCGTCCCTATCCTTTTGTCTCTGTTTATTCTTTTTTCTTTTGCCCTACCCAGGTATGTGGGGAGTTTCTTGCCTTTTGTGGGGTCTGAGGTCTTCTGTCAGCGTTCAGTAGGTGTTCTGTAGGAGTTGTTCCACGTGTAGATGAATTTCTGATGTATCTGTGGGGAGGAAGGTGATCTCCGCGTCTTACACTTCCGCCATCTTCCCAGGGTCCCCACATTTGTCTTTCCATACACTCTCAGACCAGTGTTGTTGACTTTTTCTCCAACTCTCTTCTTTATCTCACAGCCTCTATCCATCCTATAGGGAAATCCTGCTGGTTCATCTTCGAACTATTTCTTGAATCTGGTGACTCTTCACCTCTCCTGCAGCCAATCCAGTTGCTTTCCCTGTTTCTACTCAGTCTGTTCCCTCCCCAGCAGCCAGATTTATCATTTTAAGCTTAAACTGAATAATGTTGCAGCACCTCTGCTCAAAAGTCTCCAATGTTTCCCCATCTCAGAATGAAATCCAAAGCCCTTAACTTGGCCCATGAGGATGTATATGGTCTGGACTCCATCCACCCCCACCATCCTTCCTCATCCATCTCCTCCTCCATTGCTCCAGCCACCAGCCTTGAGCACAAAGCATGCTCCCTGCCACGGCCCTTTGAACTTACATTCCCCACTTCCTTGACTGCTTTTCCCCTGGGTGTTCTTAGGGTGCTCTTCTTTCCCATCTTCTCTCCAAACCCCATTAAAGAAGTCCTTCCTGACCCCTATCAAAAGCAGCCAGTACACACCTACACACATGCATGGAACTCTCTCATAATGATCTTCTATTTTTCCATCGTAAAGCTTAACATTTCCTAACCCATTAAATATGTGTTTGTTTATTGTTTATCTCTCTCCACTAGATTATAAGACCCATGAGAGCAGGAATCTAATTTTTGTACACCATTATGTCTTCAAAGTCTAGCACAATATCTGGTCTAGGCTGGCTGCTCAGTCATTATTAGGAGAGAAAGAATGATTGAGAAAGAAAAGGGGAAAATATTCTTGAAAATTACCTAAATTTCAGTAACAAGGGTAGACCAAGGGAAAGTTGCTCTTCTTAGACTTCAACTCTTGATTGTAATGTCCAAAGGGAATCCTCCAATGGCTTCCCTTTGCACTTAGAGTAAGATCCAACCACCTTTGATTGGATTATAAGGTTTACCATCACCTGGCCCCTGCTTCTCTCCCCCTTTCTCATTCTACTGCAGTCACTCCAGCCTTCATCAAATAAACCAAACCCTTTCCACCCTCTAGCCTACTTGGAAGAATCTTGTCCCAAATCATGATCTGGTTGAGTCCTCAAATGTCATCTCTGAAAGACCTTCACCAACCCTGATATTCCCTTCTCTAGTCCTTTTCTGTCACATAACTCTGTTTTATTATCTTTATGGCATTTATCCATATCCAAAATGTATTGTTCATTTCTTTACTTTTCCATCTTCCCCCTTTAGATTCTGAGCCTTATTTGGGCAGAGGCTTTCTCTACCTTTCTTACTGCTGTGTGCCAAGTGCCTACATCTCCACCGGGCACATAGTAGGTGTTCTGTTAGGATAAGCTTAATGAATGAGTAAATAAGGCTGCCTACTAAGATGCTGACCTTCCTTGTGTTCTCCTGCCCTCCCCTGATGTCAGCACTGATGACGAATATTTACAGATTTGCTGCTATGTGCATGGCAGTGACCTGGGCACCTGGGAAACAGAGAAGACTGCAGAGTCCTTACAAGAAAGTGTTCCAGGGAGTAGAAAAGACTGAAGCATAACATAGTTTGGAAAGGAAACGCCCACAGCAAACCTGATGAGGTGAATCCTCATTCCTTTGGACCAAACCTTTCAAATAGTATCCCCACACAATTCCTGAAGCAGCAATTCTCAACTCATCAGTTGTGAGTGGTACCATGTATGGCAGCCAAATTCCCAAATTTGGGTGTTATTTACCTGTTATGTTATCAATCAGGTGAGATTTAAAGTCATCCTTGTAGCATCCAAGTTGCATTGGATTCTAATTTGCTTTCTTATGGGGCTGGGAGTGAAGTGATAACTGACATACTAGCAGTTGTAAATAGGGCACAGCCTTTCTTGCCTGTCACCCAGCCCTTACCTGGGATGCCCTAGGCAGGGTGACACACACTTGACTCTCATCTATCATGTCTGTCTCAGAAAAGGAAGAATAGATTCAGGAACCCCAATCATGGTGATCACCTGGATTTCACCAGCTCCCTGCCCCACACATAACTATGCAAATACTCAGGTTCTACTATGGAGTAAGTACAATTTCAGTGTTTAACAGCTCATCATCATTTTAATCAATCCTCATGCTGCCAGTTTGATGGACATCACTATTTTTTGTTCTGTAACTCACTCAACCTCTCAGGTAAAGCATAGAAATCTTGTTGAGCAAAGATAAAGTACTTCTCTATAAACTTTTGTATTTTCTTAACTTGAGTGCAGATATAAAAGTTGTCCAAGACTGAAAAACCTAGTCAGAGAATCATCTCACATTAAATGACATCATTTCTAAAATCAGTTAAACTGCCTTGGGAGTCTAAAAGTATCCCAAGCAAAGTGATCCTTTCTCACAGATCCATTTTTCAATGACATTCAGTCCCATGCACATTTCTTTTGTGCCAGGCTCTTCCTGGAAAGAATTTCTTTTTCTAAATGATTGCCACAGCTCTGCTTTCAAGAAACTTACTTACAATCTAGTAGGAGAGGAGGAGACTGTAAATAATCCTTGAAGGACATACTCAGGGCCTCTAAGTGGTCCACTGAGGCAAGAAAGTAAATTGGGGGGAGAAATGCTGGTAGGAAATAAAATACAAAGATAAGTAGATCACAAAATATCTTACCTGCCAGGCTCAGGGATCCAGACATCTGCTGGAGCAGTGGAAAATCTTTGAAGACTTTTGAGCAAGAAAGATAAATGACTTCAGCTGGTCCTAATGTGAGATTAGCAATAACATGTTTTCTGCAGTGTTTTCTGGAATATTTCTATTTGTCTCTATTCTCCAGAAGGCATATGTCAACCTGAGATAAAGACTAAGAGAAGGTAAGGAATAAATGCCAACGTTTTGAAAACTATTATAGGTAGGACAGGCTAGGCTATGCCAGAGTAAAGATAAGACCCAAAATTGCAGTTGGCTTAACCCAATAAAGACTTGTTTCTTTCTCTGAAAGTCCAACTTGAGTTGGCCACCCTCCACCATCTTGAAACTATCCCGTCTAGAAGACACGACATCCAAGGTTGCTGTGTTGGGGAAAAAGCAATTAAGAGAAAGGAAGTAACTACTTTAACTTGAAATGACACCTCATTTCTAGTCCCAGCCCACTGGCCAGACCTAGTTATGTGACTTTGGCTCAGCTGCAAGGGGTCTGGGAGATTCAAGGGAGCACATGGGTATTTGTTGAACGCTAACTCTGCCAGAGTAATGGTGAGCTTTTAGTAGATCTGATTGATTTTTTTTTTTCTTACTGGATAAGAGAAATAGCAGGAGACTTCTGGACTCCAAATGCAAAAAAAACCCCACAAAACAGGACTTCCCTGGTGGTGCAGTGGTTGAGAGTCGGCCTGCCGATGCAGGGGACACAGGTTCGTGCCCTGGTCCGGGAGGATCCCACATGCCACGGAGCGGCTGGGCCCTTGAGCCATAGCCACTGAGCCTGCGCGTCCGGAGCCTGTGCTCCGCAACGGGAGAGGCCACAGCAGTGAGAGGCCCGCATATCGAAAAAAAAAATGAAACAAAAAAAAACAAACATTGTTTGACTACTACCTTTTGAGGTAGTGAGTAAATTT
Source organism: Mesoplodon densirostris (assembly GCF_025265405.1). NCBI lineage: Eukaryota > Metazoa > Chordata > Mammalia > Artiodactyla > Ziphiidae > Mesoplodon > Mesoplodon densirostris. Next base: position 62,910,196 of record NC_082661.1, read on the forward strand.
GGCACAAATTCATATAAGCAGCTGGAAGTTAAATTATTTTTGTGTAACAGGGGGATGAAAATACTCCCTGCATTGCCTTCTTCACATGTTTAAATGATGTACTGTAATGCATGTGATTGTGTTTCATAAACTGCTAGGTGTTGTGCAAATCTAATCTATTATCATCATCACCACTATCATCACCATGGTTACCAGCGTGGAGGAGGGCAGAGACTGCCCTGGTCTGTGTATGTGACCAGAGAAAATCAAAGCCCCTGCTTATCCTTCTAGCTTCGTTTCCCTCCTCTTTTTTTTAAATATTCTGCATTCCAACCTTGCTGAACTCCTGACAATTTCCCAAACATGCCTGATCTTCTCTATGTCTTCATACTCCTTTCTCTCTCTGCTTGAAATGCCTTCCCTCTCATTCCCTCCCTTCCTTCATCTAGAAAATACACGTGTCCTTCAAGGTTTCACTTGAAATCCCCCAATCTGTAAAGGTGTCCTTGACCCCCAACTCTAAGACAACTTGGGGTCCCTCCCTGTGTCATAGCTCTGTTGTGAACCTGTGCCTACATATCACAACCATTTTCATGCCTGTCTCCCCTACTCCCCTACTGAGCTATGAGCATCTACAGATCAGGGACTGAGGGTTTTGCATTATTCACCAGGACAGGCTCAGGACAGCGACAGCATGAATTCCAACCCCAACTCAACCTTGTACTAGTTGTATGATCCTGAATGAGTTATTTCAGCTGTCTTTGCCGCCGTTTCCTCATCTATAACATGAATATAACAAAAGGGACTACCTCAGGCTTGTCTTGATGGTCAAATAAAAAATGCAGGTGGAGTGCTTAATAATAATGTCTGGCACATAGTAGGTGCCCAGTAAATGTTTAATGAGTGAAGGAATAAATGAATGAGTGATTAATTGACTCAATCTCATGAGCTGGTATTTCTCAGATGAGGAAACTGAGGCTTCAGGGAGGTTTTGTTCTCAAGGTCACACAGCTGGTTTGAGCTGGCTGACTGGAAACTCCTCTTTTGATGCTGGTGTTCCACAAATGGGTGGAGTAAACATCTGAATCGATGAAACCAGATGAGAACCATGGGAAGGGAAAGGGCACGTTGAATGAAGCTTCAGGATAGCTCTCCTTGTCTCCCACTGAATCTTTGCTATTGTGATAGTTTTTGCTTGTTGGTCTTTTCTGGTTTCCTTCCAGTGGATAGAAAAGGAAAACAGCCCATGCAGCAGGATTGGAAGGCTCTGGGCACAGAGCAGGGATTTTTCATTTCCCAGGTCATACGCAATGCTCAGCATCCCCCTCATAAAGTCAGTCTTTATTCCTTTTTTATTGAAATATAGTTGATTTACAATGTTGTGTTAGTTTCTGGTGTACAGGAAAGGATTCAGTTACATACAGATACATATATATATATTCTTTTTCATATTATTTATTCTTAATGCCTCCTTGATGCCGGGAGAAAGCAGAACAGGGTTTGTTGCTTAGAAATGCAGTCCAGGCCCATCAGGGAGTGGTCACACTTTCCTCTTTTGTTGCGTTAAGAGCGCAGATGAAGAGTCTCAGGACCCGAGCCCAGCAAGTGTGAGGTTTGAGGCTGACTCACGGGGATGGAGAGACCCTGAGCATCGCCCCCGTGGGGAGGCACTCTCTGAGCCATGTTCACAACCCACCTCCTCAGTCACCAAAATGCCAGATCACCCGTGCCTAAGTCCCTTGTCCCAAGCCCTGATGTTTAAAGGGACCAAGTAACATGATGTAAACTAAAGGGACCTTCAACCCTCCACAGTTTGGCTCACTTTCTTACCCTCAGAGGTGACCCCTGTAATAAGTAAGTGACTGCCTTGCCCTATACTGTAGGGAACTTCAGCAATCAGGAGCAGCCAGGGACAGACAGCACAGGACCCAGATTCTAATCCCACTCCAACCCTCACTAGCTGGGGGCACATAACACCAGCATCTTGCTTTGAGTGCCTACAAAAGGAGGAGGGGGCCCTCGGTGACCCTCCCCTCTTGATTGTTAGGGGGATGTTAGGAATAACCCATCCTCCATGAGAGTTCTTTGCAAACTGCTATGATCTGTAGCCACATAAAACTGTAAGAGAGGCTAATGTTGACCTCAGACTCTGTTATGCTGAATTCCCGACACCCTCCCCGCTGTCAGTCACAGACTAAGTTTTCTCAGTAAAGAAACGAAGAAGGGAAAACAGCCCAGGCTGTTATGGATTTATTGATCAAAGAGTTTTTGCTTGGAATACATTTCACATATATAATTTTCCCCTCTGAATTATCCCTTCCCAGGAAGCAGTATTCCTATACCTAGATCTCCATGCCGCAGGAAGAAACTAAGGAAATCTACACATTTCCTTCTAAAAGAAGGGAGATCAAGAGAAACTAGTTGTTACTTAGTGAAAAGTAAACCGTATTCTGCCTGTTAAAGTCTCCCAGAGTTTTCTTGTACTATCACTCAGGGGGGAAAAAAAGCTGATATTTCTAAGAATCAAGAGGAAGAAAGTCCCTCTTTCCTAAAAAAACATAGACACACAGTCACACAAACATGATTTTTGATGTCATACAATAAAAAAAAAAATCAACATTTTGAAAACCTCTAAAACGGCAATATAGAAATATGACTTCAGAAGGAAAAAAAAAACCTGAAGTGACAAATACGGTTGGTGACAAAGTGCCAGCTCAGTACGGGGCCTGGTGCTTTCCATACATCATCTCTTTTAAATTTCAGAACAACACTGAGAACGATGTTTTATTTTGAGCACAGAGAGACTGAGTACCTGGCCTAAGGCCACGCAGTCATAAATGGAGGAGTGGGGTTAACAACCAGGCATGCTTGAGTTCTGACCTGTTCTTGCCCTCTAGGCCTTCCTCCCCATTCCCTCAACGCCTCAGGAGGCTTTTCAGCCGCCTTGCCACCTCCTTCTCTAGCCATTCTCCATCACCTGAGCCATCCGCGTTACATGATTCCCGAGGATGACATAACCAGGATTCCCTCCACCCTAGGACAACCTCCTTTTAGGTGAGAACACATCTCCTCGTTGCACAGGCCAATTTGAGTTAACACAGATGCCTGTGCCTCACGCCGTGGGCTCCCCCTTCTCGCCCAGGTGGCAGGGTTTTTTTCTGTCACCTGAGGCAAAAGCATCTTAAAGAGGCACCATCCTCTCTGGGAAGTGACAGAGGCCACCAGGGCATCTGACCAGCAGCCCAGCTCGCCTGAGTGCCCACCCCGTGCGGCCCAGGAAGGCAACATGGCCCGGTAGACCACATGTATTTTCTTAGTCTGTGATTTAGCTCTGGACTCCAGGATGGGGTGACACCTGCTGATACAGCAAACACTGAGTCCAGTCTGTTGACCTAGGGCCCTCTGCTCTGTTTTTTTTCATACTATACCCTCACGTAACATTTCTGCTATTCATAAGTAGGTCTCCTTGTCCTGTAGAAAAGTCCATCAAATTTTGCCTGATTTTAAAAGCTTTTATTAAACAGCAATTAGTCTGGAAGTGGTATATAAGGAAAACATGGCACCTTTCCTCTTCACAGGGGTTATGTTCTGGACTGGAAAAAATACTTATATTCACATTTTGCAAACTGTTCTCCCAAACAGAAGTCCCCGATCAAAGAGCTTGGTGGTAAAATGCTAGGTTGAATCATATAAAATCGCCACTATTTGACTGTTATTTATCTACAAAAATGGCAATTTTGATTTACAAAAAAAAAAAAGAGTTCAACTTAGTAATAAATTTGGGAAATCCGGCATCCTCCTCTTGGGAAGTCAGCTGATGGCTCCGAGAATTCCTGCAGAAAATTTACTTCATTTTAATTCATTCAATATAGTATTCCAAACTGCTTCAACCTGGGATATTTTTTATTCTTTTGCCAAACATTTATTAATATCTGCTAAGTACACAGTAAGAAATATTGATAACATACATTTTACAGGCCTTGGGGTTTATTTCCTGCCAATCCTCCCCCCGCCCCAGTAATACCAGACACTCCCCAAATATACTATTACTGCCTGATGCTTCTATACATCTGCACATGATTTTTCCCTTTTTTCTGCCTGGCAAATTCCTTTTCACATTCAAAATCTAGTTCACTCCTTTCTGACCCTCACCCAGAAAAGAGAGCCACTCCCTTCCCTGAGCCAAAGCATCCCTGCCACACTGGACCTGAGTGTGAAGAGGGGCCAGAACACTGGGAGTCGGGCCTCACTGTGGTTTCACCCAGTTAGTAAGACCCCAGAGGAGATGCTCCTCTTTATACTGGGTCGGATCGTAAAGTTACAGTGGGAGGCGCTGCCGTTTTCTTAACATGCTCGTGCATTGTCAGGCGGGGTGGGTGGGATAGAATAAGCCCTTTATGACTTATACAAAGATCTTATTTGTGTTTTTGTTTTTCACACTGAATTATAATTTCGTTTTCACTGGTCCATCTTCCTCACTGGGTTTTGAGCTCCTCTGAGTTGGGGAACAAGGCTTATTTATTTCAGCATCTCCAGAAGCTACCCTAATGCCCATCTACTATCTAGTAGATCCTTAGAAAACAGCCTTTTAAAGTTATTATTGCTTTTTGAATTTCACATAAAGGATAAGAATACAATAAAGGGCTAGATTCTGGTGAAGGAACACCTGTTCCAGGCATTCTGAGCAGAGCTATCTCATGGTGTGAAGGGCACTGTCAGGAAGGCTTTGATGAGGGAAGCAGGGTCGCGTAGGGACAGGTGGAGAGCCAGGGGGCCCACTGGAAGCATTATCCGAACCTGTCCTAATCCATTCTGGGTCTGACATCCCCCTCCTTGTTGGCATCTCAGCCAAGCTGTGCTCTTCAGAATTTACGTTTGGAAAATGAAATTAACAATTTCGTATCATTTTGCATCTACCAAATTGGCAAACTTATTTTTTCAAGGGTAAGGCATAGCGTTTGTGAAGATACACAGAAACGGGTGCTCTTTTAAACTGCACGAGGAATATAAATTAGCGCGACTCTATGTTCAATAGTTTGTTTCCTTTCTCATGACTAGCACAGGCCTTTAGCAAAACCAGTGATGATAAAACATGCATCTCTTTCACCCGAGTGCTTCTGGTACCAGAGGCAAGAATCCCACAAAGCCAGCCTGGACTCTTGAAGGATGGGGCTGGAAATTGTGGGGCAAGACCATTGGGGTGACACTCGGTTTCCAAGACCCTAAGGAAGGCACTCCCGCTCAGCCACGTACAAGTATCATGATGTCCCGCGGGTTTAAAGATGGAGTCTGCAGTAGAATAAGCACTGCTAGGATATTCATCATATTTTGCCACATACAAAATTTGGGAGTGCAGCCAAATTCACTCAAGCTTGGGCTGTAAAACCTATGTCATCTCCCAGGGCACCGTGGACAGAGCATTCACGGTTATTTAGTGATCACCAGAGAGAGGTGAGCTGTGCACAGGCCATCCTGCTCTGCAAGGCTCCCCGACCCCCAGGTTTAGGATCATTTACCTTAAAAGCTAAAATTAGAGCATGGCTCCGGCACGAAGGCTCTGTTGGTGTAATGAATAATGCAGAGTCCTTGCTTGCTGTATGATAGGAATTGTGTTGCTAATTATATTGTTATGAATGTGGTTTAGAGTATTATTAATGCAGGAAATATCAATTCTTAAAAGCTTCTCTGGCAGGGAGATTTTTGCTTCAGTAGACATGAGCTGGCCTGTAAGCATTAAATACTCTCTTGCTTAGAGGAATTAATCTGTACTCTCTTTGAATACATTTAATTAAATTTTTGACTTTCCAGTAATTGTAATTTTTATGTAGCCCCCAAAATGGAATTTTAGTGGAGGGAAAGGTCTTTTATATAAGCACCATCTGTCCAGCCAGGAGATGGTGAAGGAGGAGGACTTCTCTGTTGAAGTCTTGCTTTCCTGGAAAAACCATGTGTGGAGTTAGAATGAAGGGACCACCATGGAGGGTATAATTTGACTGTGTCATTTGCTGTCACTTTTTTAGAACCTACTTCTGAGAGCTCATCACGAACCACTTTGAAGCCAGCTGACCCAGGCTCCAAAGTTCATTATTTCTTATATGTGCAGATATTTTCACCTGCAAGATTTTGCCTTGTCTCAGGTGATTTGTGAGGTAGTTGTTATTATTTTTATTTTTGCCAACGGGATGGTTTTATGACTTTAGAAATGAATGTGGCAATGGGGATGGGGGGAGAGTACTGTATTCTACAACTTAAATATCTTATTTAAACCTCATAACAACCTAAGACTAGGCATTTCACCCCATTTTGAGATGGGGCTTGAGGAAGCCCCATCTCTGAGGCTTGAGGAAGTTAAAGGGTCACATAGCTGGTAGGGCCCAACTGGGATTTGAACCTTGGGTCTGACTCCAAAGCCCAAGCCCCTTCCTGGCTTCCTTCAGTCAAGTTGGTTACTCTTCCATCTTCCTTCCCTCAAGTTGGTTACTCTTCCATCATGGTTGGTTACTCAACCATCCCATTTTGAATGGGACCAAGAAATTTCCTGGGATGTGGGACTTCTGGTTTTAAAATCTGGGGCTGTCCCAGGTGAAGTTGATCACCCTCATTCCAACCCATAATTCCTCATTTTACACCATCTTCCCTGCTGACTAATATCATCAGGTTATCCCAGAGAGGGGATTGAAGACTACTGACCAGCTCGCTGCCCCCAAAAGCGGTTGACCTCCAAGAAATGTCCAAGTGACTCACAGAGGGAGCAGATGCCACAGTGAGGGACAGAACTTCCCTGAAACAAACCCGACCCAGGAAGTCACACTAAAAGGCCCTGGGTCGGTTACCACCAGATGCTAGTCCCTCCATCGGAAAAAAATGTCTTCTTGTGTTGGGTTTGGAAAAACATAACAGTATTGTTCAATGCCAGCTGTCATGGAGACAAATAAACAGACATGGTCTATTCGGGTGACAGAGAAAAAGCAATGTTTATCAAATGTTCACCTCTCCAAATAATTTGCAGCAGATTTAAGAAGCCCTCCATGAACACACTAAGGAGTACCACGTTTTGAGACTTTACTAATAAAGTTGAAAATATGCTAGTATAAATATAGCTGGCACTAAAGAATAGGAAATAAATGCCTGGAAGTTTGTCAGCTTATTAATCATTCCTTTGTAAGCGGTGTTCTTGCTTCCACTGCTGCAGCATCTAACCACAGTTCATTGGCTAAAGGCCAGGCTAGCTTTCTCACTGGCATATTACCATGTGCTGGGGTTCTGTGCTTCTTGTCCATTTATTAACGCTGCAGACTTCCTACCGTTTTGTCTAAAAATAGCATCAGTTCTGTGGAAAGCACTGCATTTGTGCTTTAGCCGTGGAATAGAAACATGAAAGAATGTGTGTGTATGTGTGTGTGTGTACCTGGAGAAAATATTGTGACGCCTGAAATCCATAATTTGTTAGGCTCCTGAAAACCTTATTTTTGGCATAATGAAAATTAAAAGAAAAAAATTAAAAGGGAAAGTGGGGAGGTTAAAAAGGAGAATAAAAAAGGAAGCTGATTTTTCCCCCAGAACCCTAGCTATGTATAATCTGTTTATTTTTAGTGCCCAAGAGGATCATGCTAAACTAGGAAGAAACCTTAGAAACAGTCTTTTATAAGAGCCTTTTATTCCTAAATGAAAATTGTGCTGTGCTCACCTTAGCTGCTATTCTGCTTTCTCTCATCAGTTTGAACTGCCAAGTGTCCACAGAAAAATGATCTGTTAGCATATTTCCTTATATGATATAGAACTGCCTCCCTTTGGGGTATTTTTGGATAGGAGAGTCCCAGATAAAAATTATTCCAATAGTAAGGTTTTCCTAAACCACATGCCTGGTTTGAAAATGTCCATCTGTCTACTAAGCCAGGCCAGTGTGGCATGCGCAACTCTGGATGACATGGTGATGATTTATTTTGGACCCCAAAGAACTTGAACAAGACAAATAGTGTTTGAGAAGCCATGTGAACCTGATGGAGCTGCCAAGGACACACGTGAAGAGTGATAGAGGATGCATTTCATAATGGAAACACGAAGCACAGAAGGAGTGATAAGGTTTCTTGCTGCACAAATAGGAAAAGTGAACAGTTTGCATATCAGATGCATCAGGTGTTAGGATTTGATGCAGAACTCCTGAATAATGTGTTGTTTGCCTTTTGGAGAAATTAAGAGGAAGGAAATGTCATTCTGCAACTTCACACCGATAGTGAAGAGAGATGGGAGACTAGGAAATTGTCATTTCCTAGGCTGCTTCCGAAAGATACCGTTGGGAGCCAAGGGTTACAGGGCGGTCACAGAGGGACTGAGACGCCCACAGCTGGCCCGAGAAAAGAACCCTTGGCAGGATGCTTTTTTAATCAACCTTGTGTGCCAAAGGAAGAGATAACTTTGCAATAGCAGAGGGTAGTGGAAAGAATGTGGGCTTTGGAATAATCCATTTCTTCAATAGATGTTTACTGAGCACCTGTTATTGGCTGAGATCCTGTCTGGGTATAGGATTAAAAGGAGTTATGCTCAGATCTGGCTCTAGTACTTTCTAGCTATGGAATAGGGGAAAAGCACTGAAGTTCTCTAAAAATCTGGTGAAAGCCTCTGAAAATGGGGATAACTAGTCCAAATCCGTAACACTGTTGTGAAAATGAGTTAGTTTATGGAAGGTGAGTCACTTAAATCTCTCTAAGTTTATCTATAAAATGAGGATAAAAATACCTAGTTCCTAGGGCTGTTGTGAAGTTTAAAAGGGGTAACAGAGCAACTCCCCAAAATAGTACATGGCATTTTTAGGATTCGTTGTGAATAAAATTCAAGAACAGGGCTCCCCTGGTGGCGCAGTGGTTGAGAGTCCGCCTGCCGATGCAGGGGACACGAGTTTGTGCCCCGGTCCAGGAAGATCCCACATGCTGCGGAGCGGCTGGGACCGTGAGCCATGGCCGCTCGGCCTGCGCGTCCAGAGCCTGTGCTCCGCAACGGGAGAGGCCACAACAGTGAGAGGCCCGCGTACCGCAAAAAAAAAAAAAAAAAAAAAAAAAAAAAAAAAAATTCAAGAACAAATTTCAGGAGAGTCTCTGTGAGGATAAATGGGAACTTGTGATTTTGGGAAGGTTGTCTAGACCTTCCAAACAAGCTTTATCATGCAAAAAATTCCAGAAAAGTGGAGGTGTGTGATGACCCTTGTTTCATCCATGTTTACATCGAAGGAATGTGTGTTTTAAACCAGAAATGAACTGGCTCCTCTTTGGGACTTGAAGGGCTCGGTTCTTCCTGAGATCAGAGGGACAGAGAACTGGCCACCACTTGCTGTGTGCTCTTGGGGAACTTAACTTCCACTAGCGGCCACATGGAGATTTGTCCATATGTAACAGCATTGCAATTTTGTGGGGGAGGGGGAAATCTTACACAACAGAAATTTACTTTCTCACAGTTCTGGAGGCTAAAAGTTGGAGATCAAGGCATCAGCCGAGTTGGTTGCTTCAGAAGCCTCTCTCCTTGACATGTAGATGTCTGTCTTCTCCCTGTGTCCTCACATGCTCTTCCCTCTGTTTGTGTCATTCTGGGGGTCAGAAGTCCACAGCAGTCTGACCAGGCTGAGGTGGGCAGGGCTCATTCCTTCTGGAGGTTCTAGGGGAAAATCAGTTTCCTTGCCCTTCCCAGCTTCTGGAGGATGCCTCTATTTCGTGGTTCATAGTCCCCCCCTCCATCCTCAAAGCCAGCAATGATGTTCAAGTCCTTGTCACATCGCATCACTCTGAACCAGACAGAAAGTCCCGAATGCCAGAGGGGAGTTACAGGTGGTGAGAATTTTCCAAGAGCTAGCTAAGAGGACCAAGACTAGACCCAACTGGAAAAATGTCCCATTTGGAAAGGGGAACACCTTACCAAGTGTCGCAATGAGGTAGAAACGACAGCCCCTGAGCCAGGAGAGGGAGGACCCTAGTTCCCGGTTGACCCCAGCTCAGCAGTGAGGGGTCAGGCAGTCTCTCAAACCCCAAGAGCTTCAGTCTCCATTGCTGTAAAAATGTGCAAAAGGAGTCCAGGTTTCGAAAGTCTATAATCTTAGGAGTCTTGTGGTAGCTGCTTGCTGATTTATAAATAGCTTGAGAGTCTCAGACTTCACCTGAATTTAGTAGCCTAGAATGAATTTATGGTTGTGTTTCATGCCTGTCTTGCTGGAAGGCCCCAGGTTAGTTCTGCCATTTGCATTGTCATCTCCAATGAAGATGCCCACCCAGGTTCCCTGCTGCTCTCAGAGGGCCTAGGGAACACATTGTTCCTCACATCTAGGGGTTCAGTGCCAGAAGAGGCAAGGTCAGGCAAATGTCAACCATAAAACTCTCTTAAACATACACACACACACACCACACACACACACACCAAAAAAGGATGGAAGCGGAAGCCTCAGCCTATTGGGTCAATTTCATGTCTAGAACAGGAATAGGTTCTCAATCATTGTTTACAGAGCTTCTGTCAAGGGCTCAGGGACCAGGGATGCTCTCAAAGAACAGAAGAGGAAAAGAAAACAACAAAATAAACACTTGGAGGAAGATGAGGAAGGGAAGCTTCCAATGTGAGTAACTGTAGACAGATGAAGAAAAAATAAAAAGAACTACCATCTGTGATCTCTCTTGAGACTCTTAATATTCTCAGGGGGAAATAAGCAGAGTAAAATTAGAAGTGATGTATATTTAAGTTTTCATGTGACTCCAGAGAAAAAGCAACAAAGGAGCAGGATCCTCAGGGCCTAACTTGATTCTGCTGAGGATGAAGGAACAAGGGACCTGCCCTACCTGTGACCTGGCCTCGTCCATTTTTTGACAGTGAAATTTCTGCAGCAAGACTCATAGAGGATATTCCATTCATTCATTCATTCAACACTAATTTGTTTTTCTGCCTGCCTACAACATGCCAATTTCTGATGACATAGATAGACAACTCTTCCAGCCTCAGGATCCCAGTTTCTTTAGGGAAGCAGATATATGTTCAGTTCATTATAATGCAGGGTGACAGAGATGTGATCACACGCATGAGTATAAAAATTAAGAGGGAGTAACAGACCCAGTGTGGGGGCTAAATTCAAGGTGGTTGAAGCTAATAAGTCCCTGAAAGCTATGTGACCTTGGACCAGTTACTCAACCTCTCTGGTCTCCCTTTCCTCTTCTGTGTATCTGTATGGTTAATGGTGCTGGGAGGATGAGAAAATCCATGGAAGCCACTGAGCCCACTCCCCAGTGCCCAGTCAACACTGAGTGCTAGGCATGATTAGAGGTAAAGAGTGATTCATTAACAAGCTACTAAAAGTTTTATAATCATGGTTTTCTTCCCTCCTGAAAATTTTTCAAGGGAATTTTGAGGTGTTTGAAGAGTTGAAATATGGCTCCTCGGATCTTGGTTTAGACTCTGCTGCTCTGAATTAACTGGAGTAGATGGTGGACAGGACATGCTCTTTCCTGTATTCCCAGACACTTGATTTCCAGAGTGAAATTTGGCTTTGTACATAATGTCTTTGCCTTCACGAGGTCCCCAGGCATCTCTCCTTTCCCCCATCATTTACAGGTGACCTTACAGCCTTCAGATTTCTCATCATGAACCACTTTGTTCTTCTCCTGAAATCCTCTCGTCTCCCTACACCTTTCAGGTTATGATGGCAGATGGAACATCATTGAGTTCTACCAATTAGAAGGCCTCCTGGCCTCCCAGCTCTTGTGTGCTTAAATATCTAGGTCCGGGCAGTGCAAAAGTAGATCAGACCCTGTCGTCACATTGCTTATAATCAGCATCTCTTCCTTCTCAGGAGACCCCAAACATTGGTTCTCCTCTACCCAAAGACCCCAATGTCTTCCCACTCCACTCAAAATCAAACCAACATCCTCCTTATGACCATCATGATCCAGTTCCTCACAACCTCTCTGAATTCATCTTCTCTTACTGGTCTACTCATTCTTTCCTAGATTTTCCTCAAAGCCCCCAGGCCTTTGCCCTTGCTATTCCCTCTGCTCAGAATGTTATTCCTTCTGCCCAGAATGTTTTTCCCCCAAAGAGCCCACTGTATAACTTCCTCTGAGTTGAGGATTGCCAGATAAAATACAAAATGCCCGGTTAAATTTCAAATAAATAAGTTATTATATTTACTTATTACTTCAACAGATTATAATTTATTATCTGAAATTCAAATGCAACTGGGCATCTTCTGTTTTTATTTGCTAACTACGTAACCTTATTAGAGATCTTTACTTAGATATCAACTTTAGGTGATTGTATTAGTTTTCTATTGCTGTTAAAACAATTACCATGAATTTAGTGGCTTAAAACACCACAAATTTATTACCTTGCAGTAGATCAGAAGCCTAACATGGATATCAATGTGCTCAAATCAAGGTGTTGGCAGAGCTGTGTGCCTTTCTAGATGCTCTAGGGGAAAATCAGTTTCCTTGCCTTTTCCACCTTCTTAGAGACGACCCACATTCCTTGGCTCAGGGCCCCCTCCCATCTTCAAAGCCCTCAATGTCAGGCCAAGTTCCTCTCATGCTGCCATCTTTCTGATTCTCCTTTCTGATTCCTTCTTCCATTTGTCAATACCCTTATAATTAAATTGGACCCATCTGGATAACCCAGACTACTCTCTCCATCTCAAGGTCAGCTGATGAGCAACTTTAATTCCCTTTTCCATGCAACCTGACATATTCACACATTGAAGGACTTAGGCCATGGACATCTCTGCAGAGCCATGATTCTTCCTAGCACAGTGACTTTAGCCAAAGTGTCCAAATTTTCCACCCTCCCAACTCCAACATTTCATGTCTCCTTTCCCTGCTTCCTTTTTTCTCATTGGTACTCATCACTACCATACATCTTTTGCTTTTTAAGTGTATCTGTCTCCTTCACTAAAATGTAGTTCTATAAGAGGACTTTATTTCTTTTCTTTATTCCTGTTTACAGCATCCCCAGCACCTAGAGCAAACATGGGGCACATAGTATGTATTCAATAAATGTGTGTTGAGTGAGTGAATGAGTGAGTGAGGGAACCCCAGCCTCCTCCAACTCCATTTTCATAAAGCATTGCCACTGTCAGCATGAATCCCTCTTTCCACCCATCTCGCTTTATCCCTGGGAAGGGAAATGGCTGCTGATTCAAGGCTCCGCAGGCATAATGATGGAGGTGGCCAGGGAGCAGTCAGGCAGCTGAGTGCTCCACTATTGAGAAATCACTCCTTCCCTTTGTGTCAGAGTGGAGTGGCAGGGAGGGCTGTTGCCTGGCAGAAGCTCCCAGAGGCAGGCAGGCAGGCAGGCAGGCACTCCAAAGGCAGCTGGGCTCTGGGTGTCCAGGACCAAGAGAGAGAAGTCCATACCCTACACTGACCAGAGCCCAGAAATCCTCCCAGACAGTGGCCACGTGGATGCTGCTCCAAACTCCAGAACACAATGCTGTCTTTAATAGCCTTGTGGGTATTTACACCAGAGCAGGAGAAAAACATAAGCACGCAGTTAATGTTCGGGAGGGATTATAACTGCATGAACAAGATAGCCATGTTCCTTGGAAACTGTCACTTGACAGCTCCCGAGGACCAAATCCAAATTCCCTTACTCACAATATTGGGATTGTAAGGCCCCGTTCATAAACACTAGTACTTAAACATTACCTCCTTGCAACTACACAGTTTCTCAGTTCCCCGGAAAAAATAACCAACATGTTACAAAAACTACCTATTTCCAACAAGGAACAGTGTGGACAAGTGTAAATGCCCCTAGTGGTGCGATCAGCACCGGTCGGCCTGGGGGACAGTCGCCACTGCTTGGAGACAGAGCAGCCAGTGTTTGGGGATATTTGGTGCTTTTGTTTTACCAATCACGTCAAAATGTCGATGAGGCTTTCCTCACGCTCGGGAAACGTGGATGAAAGAACAGCATGATATTTACCATATTGCAGTTCGGCGTTCAGCTTAGTGGCATTTGTGGAGGGCTCGTCACGCACAGCATCCTTTTGGCCACATCAGTTGCACCTCTCGGCTCCCATGGGGTAGAATCTGAGGCCTTGACGAGTCTGGCCACTGCCTGCCTCTCTGCTGTAGCTCACACAAGTCAGCACTAATCCCATCATTCTGCGGTATCTAATTCTGTGTTCTCTCTTGCATTCACACATGTATTTCCTCTATCCGAGATGTCCACCCTGACCTTTGTCCTGGCTGTCTTCTCTTTCACTTGGCTGATTTCTAAGTCATCTCTTTAGCTCTGAACTTAAATATCAGTTCCTCCTGGCAATGTTTCCTGACATCGCTTGCCCCTCTCCTTTACAATATCCAGCCCATTTGGAATTCTTGTTTATCATCTGTCTCCCATCTGGACAGTAAGCTTCAAGGGAGGGAGGTTGTGTCTGCCATTTCACCATTGCATCCCTGCTACCCAAGTTACTATAATTACAAAGTGGATGAAGCAAGATCTGACCCATTTTCTGATGTCTGATCGCCTATTTGTTTTTGTTTTCCATTCTATCTTATTCATGGATTCAAGGGGTCATTCAATCCACAAACATTAGACTCATTGGTTGGTGCTTGACAATATTTTTAAAAATAAAATAATAGGACACAGCCTAGGTCTCCAGTTCTTTACAGTGTCGTGAACTATGATGGTTCTCTGTGGCTTAAGGCAGACCTAAGGCAGTCAGGCTGCTTTAACAAAATACCGTAGGTTATGTAGTTTAAACAACAGAAATCTGTTTTCTTGCAGTCCTAGAAACTGGAAAGTCCAAGATCAAGGTCTGGCAGGGTTCACTTTCTGGCGAGAGTGCTCTTCCCAGCTTGCAGATGACTGCCCTCTTGCTATATTCTCACATGGCCTTTCCTCAGTGTGTGCATGTGGAGAGAGAGAGAGATCTCTGAGGTCTCTTCTTCTTACAAGGCCACCAATCTATCAGATTAGGACCCCACCCTTATGACCTCATTTAACCTTAATGACCTCCTAAAGCTCTATATCCAAGTATAGTCACATTGGGGGCTAGGGCTTCAGTGTAGGAATTTGGTGGTGGGGTTGTCACTTCTCAGTTCGTAGCATCTATAGTACCAGTTATTTAGTCAAAGGCTAATCAAAGGTTTTGCCGTAAAGATATTTTGCATTTGGTTTTTCTTTGGTTATCGTCTAGCCCTCAGCTGACTTTAAGTAAAATAGAGTACTGTTGGGGTGAGCTTCATCCAATCAGTTGAAGGTCTTAATAACAAAACTGAGGTTTCCTGGAGAAGAGAGAATTCTGTCTCAAAACTGACACACTAACTCCTGCCTGAGATTCCAGCTATGGAAACTATGGATTTCAGACTCGCTATCCACTGCAATCACATGAGCTGTTTCCTTAAAATACATACATACATACATCCTATGGGTTCTATTTCTCTGGAGAACCTTATCTAATACACTGGCAGACAATAAAGAGGCACTTAGAGTAATTCTGAGCCACTGACCTTCATTTTCAGCGTCGGACTCATCTGAGGGCACAACTGCTCAACAAGAATTTTTTAAATTTACCTGAAATTTGCTCATAGCCCTCTAGGAACAGACAGCACTCCTTAGATATTTGTTAATGATTGTGGGATATTTCCACGCAGATTTTTCCTTTTTCCTTTGGAAACTTTCCAGCTACTATGCCCTAGAATTTAGAGACGCTGGTAGAACACATGAATAGGATACTTGTGGCAATGGCTCAGTGATAAAATCAAGTTATTTACAGGAAAGGCATGTTGACTGAACATTTTTTTTCTTTATTTACCATTTTTATTATGCTTGGCTTAATTTTATATGACAAATGCATAATTTTAATTTTTTCTTCTATACTTTTCTACACTTTGATTTCCTTTTTCCAGCATCTAAGAGAAAAACAAATACCGTATGCTAACACATATCTATGGAATCTAAAAAAAAAAAAATGGTTCTGAAGAACCTAGGGGCAGGACAGGAATAAAGACGCAGACGTAGAGAATGGACTTGAGGACATGGGGAGGGGAAAGGGTGAGCTGGGATGAAGTGAGAGAGTGGCATAGACATATATACACTACCAAATGTAAAATAAATAGCTAGTGGGAAGCAGCCGCATAGCACAGGGAGATCAGCTCGGTGCTTTGTGATCACCTAGAGGGGTGGGATAGGGAGGGTGGGAGGGATATGCAAGAGGGAGGAGATATGGGGATATATGTATACATATAGCTGATTCACTTTGTTACACAGCAGCAACTAACACAACAATGAAAAGCAATTATACTCCAATAAAGACGTTAAAAAAATTTTTTGAGTAGAAAAAAAAAAAAGACTGAACATTTTAAACATCCATTGTACCACCAAAATCTAATAATTAAGCTGTGCGTATATGTGTATATGTGCATTGGGCTGGGAACATCCATGAAATTTTAATAGGTATGTTCTGACAAATTTCCAAATGTCTTCCATGAAGCACCTGCCCCCTGCCCAGACTGATTATCCCCCCATCATAATAAACATGTATAGAACAATTTCCATATGTTAGAACCTAGGTACATACTTTAAGTGGATTTTCTTGTTTCTCCTAACAATGTAATAGTTAGGTACCATTGTTGTCCTGACTTTGCAGACGGAGAAACTCAAACACTAAGAGCTTAAGTAACTCACCCAAGGTCACTCATCTACTAAGTAGCTGCCATTCAAACCAGAGACTAGTTTGCATGCTTAACCCCTACACAAGATGCCTCCACACACATTTTAGATACAGTAAGTCCCCTGCATATGAGGTGTTACTGTCAGGCCACCTGATAGAAGCTGGCACCATAGTGGGCCTTGGTGACAGCTGTTGGAGAGGCCATCTGAACCACAGAAAGGACAAGAAATACCCTTACTTATTTCTTTACCCATGTGGTACCATGAGTGGTGTCCCTCAAAAATCCATGTTTATCTGCAACCTGAAGATGTGAATTTATTTGGAAATCCAATGACTAATGTCCTTGTAAGAAGAGGAGAGGATGCAGAGACATGGGGGAAAAGACCATGCGAAGACGGAAGCAGAGGTTGGAGCCATGCAGTCACAAGCCAAGGAACACCAAGGATCTCCAGGGCCAACAGAGGTTGGAAGAGGCAAGGAAGTCTTCTTCCTTAGAGCCTTCAGAGGGAGCACAGCCCTGCCAGCACCTCGATTTCAGACTTCTAGCCTCCAGAATTGAGAAGAAATAAGTTTCCGTTGTTTTAAGCCACCCAGTTTGTGATACTTTGTTACGGCAACCCTAGCCAAATAACTCAACCCACTTTCCTCCAATCTTTCCTGGTGCCTCCAAATGGCCAAAGCTCACCCAAGGCAGTTGGCAAAAAAAGTTGGGAAATAGTGTGCAGGGGTCTCTCCCCTGCAGTACAGAGCTGGGAGGAGGGGGTGGGTCTAAGGGTAGGAAGGCAAATGACCAGAGCACTGTGGAAGGGGTGCCCGTACCAAATGACATGGCAGAGAGATTAAGTCCATGGGTCTGAAGGAAAGAGAACGAGCATTGGAGGCCTTGAACCATCTCTTCATGGGCCTGACTGGTGCTGCCGAAAACAACTGTGAGCTTGGCTCTGTAGCTCAGGAAAGTGGCCCAACGCTTCTCTCCTGAGGGTGGGTCAGAAAAGCAGCCAGCGGCCTCAGTGAACATGCATAGGCGTCCTTCCTTGCAGCCTCAAAATTGAGATCAAGGCATAGATATTGAAACGCGCATGCATCTCCTTGCTCTGGAAGAGGATGGTCCCTCCAAGTCCTGAATGGTTCTCACTATACCCCCTCCTCTCCTGGAGCTTAGAGAGAGCTGCCAATCTCCAGGGTTGGATGTGATAACTTCCCTGAGTAATCAATTTGCAAAACAATTGAGAAAAGGCAAAGGCTCCCCTGGTTGAATCTTCAGATAAAAAAGAGGATGTTTTGAATTTGACAATCAATCTACCTTTAATCCTATCAGGAAATAAACCCAAATCATAATCTGATGTTTTGGAATTGCATAGCTTCTCAGGGAAAGCATTTCCTTCCCTCTCCTGTTTTTCTTCCTCGGAGGCAGAGTGGGTTTTACTCATGTGGATGCCTGTTATTCATTCTTATCTGTTTCTAGGGGAATTACCTGCTTGTTTTGTTTTGTTTTCCTTTTAGATTCCGTATGTTATATTTTTCTTTTGTTTTAATACAAGATCTCTTTTTGTGATGTGTTTCTTTTTTTTTTTTTTTTTCTTTTTGCGGTATGCGGGCCTCTCACTGTTGTGGCCTCTCCCGTTGCGGAGCACAGGCTCCGGATGCGCAGGCCCAGCGGCCATGGCTCACGGGCCCAGCCGCTCCGCGGCATATGGGATCCTCCCAGATCGGGGCACGAACCCGTATCCCCTGCATCGGCAGGCGGACTCTCGACCACTGCGCCACCAGGGAGGCCCTGTGATGTGTTTCTTAATTAGGAGAGACTCCTTCACCCTTAGATAAGAGCTTGTTTATAATCATCCCCATCCTCTGATATCTTTCTAATTCAGAGTTAGCCAGAAGAGTAGGTTACTGGGGGAAAAAGAAAAGAAAAAGGACTCTGGTTTATGGATTTGAACATTTTGTATTTATCACAGAATTCTAAAAATGGATTATTATCAGAGACATTAGCTACTAAAATGCCATGGACCATTGGCCTGATGACCAACCCTTACAGCATTTAGACCCCCTAAGTCTCAAGGAGACCAAGTGATTTACTTCCCGGAGCAACTAACCAATCACATCACACATTGCTGTGTTGGCTCAGTGAAACTGCACCACTGGTGCAACCAGTATTTATCATAATACCAACTTCCATCTTTTGAGCACTGACCTTGGTCCAGGCATTGCATTAAGGATTTACAGATATTGTTTCAAACCTTCAGAGATAAATATCAGTATCTCCATTTTACAGATGAGGAAACTGAGATTCAGAGAGGCTGAAATTCTTTTTTTAATAAATTTATTTATTTATTTATATTTTTGGCTGCATTCGGTCTTGGTACTGCACGTGGGCTTTCTCTAGTTGCAGCGAGCGGGGGCTACTCTTCATTGTGGTGCACAGGCTTCTCATTGTGGTGGTTTCTCTTGTTGCAGAGCATGGGCTCTAGGCACATGGGCTCAGTAGTTGTGGCTTGCGTGCTCCAGAGCACATGCTCAGTAGTTGTGGCGCACAGGCTTAGTTGCTCTGTGGCATGTGGGATCTTCCTGGAACCAGGGCTTGGACCTGTGTCCCCTGCGTTGGCAGGCGGATGCTTAACCACTGGGCCACTAGGGAAGTTCCAAGGCTGAAATTCTTGGCCAAGAACACACAGCTAGTAAATGGCAGACTAGCCACTGGGTTTGGATCCAGATGAATCTGGCTCCAAAGCCTGCACCCCTCTGTATCACCCACCTCTCTGTGTATAGATACACCTCTCTGTGTATATTGTTCCTTGCACAATACCATGTGCAAGGAACAATATAAAAGACAGGGAGAGCCTTGGAACTTGTTATTTTAGCAGAGATTTAGGCCATTCATATTCAGAGAATTAGACAACAGAGCAGTGAGGAGTTAGGAGCACAGGGTTGAAGTCAGGCAAACTTGACTGTGAACCTCTTTTCTGCCCTTCAGATGGTTGTATAACCTTTACAGTATAAGAATCACACTCTTTAATATCAGCTCTGTGTGACTTACTGGCTTTGAGTCTGAGTTTTCTCACCTGTTAAAAGTGGACCAGGAGGTTGTGAGGCTTAATGATATATGTCAGTTGCATACTCCAGGGACAAACATAGTTTAGATACTCCACAGCAATTATTAAGTTATGACTCAACAAATATTTGAGTATTCCTAATACCGTGTTAAATAAGAGGGAGAGAAAAGTAAAATAGGGCTTGCTATAGATAAGGAGATGAAACAAGTCCACAAGAAAGAAAAATTCCCAATGCAAATATTAACTCTGGGAGTCCTTTGTGGGTGGGGATGGTCAGAGACAGATGTGAGATCTCAGCTGGACCATGGAGGACCTTAATGGTCATACTCTTATGACTCAAATATGGTTTGCAGACCAGTGCCAGACTGTGGATCAGTTAGTGATCCACACCAAAATAAGGAACTTGTTTTGGAATGTAAAGCAACTACCTTGTTGAACACATTGTTTAGTTCATCTGAGTTATTTTTGACACAAGACTTTCTTAATGAAAGAGGCAATGAACTGAATTATACTCTAACTCAAGCTCTTATCCGATAAAGAACACATAACAAATAGTTTGCAGACGACCTCCTTTGAGTAGCATTGGTTTAGGACAGAGGTCAGCAACCTTTCTGTGAATGGCCAGATAGTAATATTTGGGGAGTTTGTGGGTCATATAGACTCTGTCATACTTATTCAACTGTGGCATTGTAACACAATAGCAGCTCTGGACAATACATAAGCATGGCCATGTTTAGCCCACTGGCTGTAGCTTGCCAATATCCGGCTGAGATGACTGAGAAAGAGGGAAGAAGATCTTCAAGGCAAGAACAACATGAGCAAAGGCCTGAGCTGCTATGGACACAGTAACCCTGGACAAACCTATATACAAAGAGTAGGTCAGTGGTTCAAGCTCAGAGTATGTCATCCATGATCTGGAAAAGACTGAATTAAATGTTGGAGGTCAGGACCCAGCTTTAGGAGTTAGCCAAATGCCAACCCCAAGGCATCAGCTTTTTAGGCCGGAGCCAACTCTGACAGGCATCACCCACTCCTGGGTTCAGGCCAGGAGATGAGCAAAAAGAAAAAGTGTGGGTGTGTAGCTAAGGAGAATCAAATTTCTCCAGGAGAACTGTCAGATGAAAACAAAACAAAATAACATACTGTCTAGATCTACCAGGTTCTTTGTTACTATGAACAAAGACAGAAGTCCTGGGACTGAGCTAAGATGTCCCCGCCCAACCAGGACATGTAGTAGTTGGGTATATACATGTGCACATGTACAAAGCATTCTCCAAAGAGGAGGCAATCAGTTATTTATCAAATGGACAAATTCATCACCTCTAAGCCCAGAAGACAATGCCCAATTTGTCTGCTACTAGCAAATGACTCCTTGCTATAAATCTGGCCAAGATATCTGTTAAATCATCCACCCATCCATCCACCCATCCACCCATTCATTCACTCACTCAGAAAGTCACCATTGTGGTTATAGGTTTTGGTTTCATACCAAAGGGTCAGTGCTGGGCCAGAATCCCAGAAAATGAAGTCGGAAGCATAAGGAGAGCAAGCCTAGCCTAAAACTCTCACTAAATCTGCCCAAAGGCATCCTCAGAGCTTTGCCAGGATGGGCAATGGGCAGTGGTTTTCTTTGCGATTCTAAGTGGACCTGGCAGAGGCTTCCTATTCAAAGAGAGGTCTCAGGCCTTGCTGGTTCCTGCCACCTTGCACAGTGCCCTGGGATTCTTCCTGGTATCTTCAGGCAACCCAAATAAAGAGGTAAACTGAGGCAAGCTCAAATGACCAGAAATTGAGTTTATTCAGGAATAGCGGAGGAACTGCAATTAAGGAAACATGCTGTGAGCCAGCTCTTGAGGATTAGGGATGGGCTGTATTTATGGACAAGGAGTGCAAAGACAGGGAGGTCCAGCCAGAGTCCCAGCAGCAAGTTCATTGGCTTGAGGATGTGGATGGATTCTTGGCAGCTGTTCACTGGTCCGGAAGTAAGTTTCCATCATCTCTAAATCAAGTACTTATGGGAAATCAGTCTCTCACTTCTTAAGTTCCCTTCTTCTGAGGGCAGGTTGGGAGTCTCTGTTTCCTATCCTCCGGTTCTATTTTAGATCGAAATCTTTTCACACCTCCAACACCCCCGGCAGGTGTAGACCAAACTCACTCATGATGCTGCAGTGTTGCAGATGTCACTGTCTGAGGCCTTTCTTTTCAGGCAAAGGGACTGGTCCACTGGGAACTTTGTAGCAGACACAACTTTACAGATAAAATCGTTCTTTAAAAATCAAAGGACGCTGTGCTATTATGCTCAGTTCCATTAATATGCCTTTGAGGTTGGAGTGAGGTGTGTGTGTGTGTGTGTGTGTGTGTGTGTGTAGGGCGGGGGCAAAGGCATCTATATTTTAGCCCGGATCATATATATTACAAACAGGGGACTCTTTACCTGGAATCAATGGATGGGAGTGTAAGAGTGTTCATAAACCTCCAGATATTTTGTATAAAATTTGGAAGACAGGCTGCATAGCCTTCACCAGATGCTCAAGGGGGTCTGAGACCTCAGGGGGAGCAGGAATCCTGGCTCCAGAAGGATTTGGCTAGTGACTGAGGGAACCTACTCCCCGAACTTTCCTGGTCTCCTTTCATAAGGCCCCAGGCCTTTGCTGTTGCCAAGATGCACTGGCTTGCTACGGGAGAAGGCAGGCTCTTGTCTGAGTTAGTTCTGCCACCTACAGCATGCAGCCTGGCAAAGGCACCATCTCTGCGCCAGAGCTGGAGGCTCATTTGCATACATGAATAAGGGGTGGGCTGTCTCTCCAGCCCAGTACCCCTCCACTGGAAGAAAAATGACTTTGGGGATTCCTGATTAGCATTCAGAGATGCAAATTCCTTTGGGGTGGGTTACAGCAATGGGAAGATATTTTTACATGAAAGGGGAAGGGATAAATCCTGAGGATTAGCACCGGTAAAAAGTGTTGCCCAAAACCCAGAGAGGAAAGGTACCTGGGGAAAAAAGAAGGAGAAAATGAGCTCGTGAGTTCTCACAATAAACGCAACTCTCCCACTTCCTAGCATGTGCAATGCTGATAATCCTTTCTAGGTCCAAATAGGCCTGACACTTAGGAGAAAACTCAATAAATGCTTGTTGATTTAAAGTAATAGAAATGTGGTTTGTTTTGCAATCTGTGCTGTGCTTGCTAATACGTAATCATAATATCTGTTTGTTGAATTTATGTGTCAAGACGTATTATCTCAAATTTCCCAAACAATATACAAGATGGGTATGGTTTTACAGGTGAAACTGAGACCCAGCATTATTAAGTGGCTCATCCAAGGGTATGCATCTGGTGACAGACTCAAAATCTAGACCTAGATGTCTTGATTTCTAAGTCCATGTTTTGTCCCACTCCATCCATGTATTTCATAGCCACTGTAAGTCAATTGCTCAAGAATGGGAATGGACAAAAAGTAAATGGTTTTAAAACCTTTATAACATTTTTAGTTAAAAGAAAAAGTTTTCCCAGTCTTTAGAATTTCTCTGAAAGCTTTTCTTACTGCCCTAGCTTAATAATAGATGCAAACATCTTCTGACCGTGTCTGAAGCTAGCAGTGGTTCTTTTTTGGTGGATAATCCATTCTTATCTCTATGTGTAGAGATGATTGTGGAATCCTTCACTCCATTTGGTATGAGTGACAGGGGAAGACTTGAGGTTGTCTGTAATTTGCACATACTTTGATTTCCAGTGTGGAGTTGTTAGCAGAGGAATACACACTTGCAGTCTTGGAATACGGACTTAATTGCATAGTAACCCTCCCTCTTTCACAGGGTTTTCCTTATTAACATTTCAAAAAGGACTCCAAAGTAAACAAGAAGATAGACAAGATTGAAGATGCATCATAACTAACCCAGATCTCATTACTTTACAGCCTGATACACTAGGGTCCAGTAGCTTTGTCTCTTTGGCTCACATTGCACCTGTGTTGTTCAGGCTTTGAAATCTTAGTCTCTTCTTCCAAAGAAACTGCAGATGGAAGGAGATTACAGTTGGCCCATAAATGGGGTTTGTGGTTCTAGCAAAGTTTAGATCATCGATAGGTAAAAAGGGCTGAGAAATTTCTCTAGATGAAGGCAATTTTGATTATCATGCCTAGACTTGAGAAGAGAGGAAGGGCGTGGAAAAGTGAGGTGGGGGGATAAGAAGAGAGGGGAATTTGAGCTGGAAACCCCTGGGGATTTGTGCATGTCTTGCTTCTATATTTGTCTCTTCTAAAGCCCAGCATATGCAGGGCAGTGGATCTCAATTTTGGGTAATATTTATCAGAATTAGATGGGAGAATGCTTTTTTAAAATACAGATTCAGGACCCCACCTCCAGACTCAGTGAAACAGAAAGGGCAGAGTCTGGAAGTCTGCATTTTTAATAATCAACTCTTCTGATTCTGATGGAAGTGTTCCTTAGACTTTGAGGAACATTGGCATAGAAAGGTCCTCCAGTCTTTCTAAGAATCACTCCTTAAATGCATCCATTCATTTGAGCCAAATCTAGGAACACAGAGATAAAAGGCATAGTCTCAGCATTCAAAGAGTTCAAAGCTGAGTGGAAAAGAGACTTGGAAGCCGATGGTTACAAAACGTAAATGAGTAAGTTTGTAGAGCAGAAAAGGCTGGGTCCTATGGGAGAGCTGTAGAGTCATCCAACTCAGCCCTCACAGAGAGAGGTGCAGAGCCGGGGGGAAAGGCCTAACAGAGGAAGGAACTTTGCCTTCAAGGATGAGTGGGCATTAGCCAGGAAGAGGGAGAGCAAAGAATTCCAGGTAGAGGGAACCAGTGGACAATAAGGAGTGTGGACTCTAGGGAAATACTCAAGTGAGAAATGGCAGAAGGGAAGGGAGTAGGAAAAACGATGGCCCCATGAACATGGGGATTGCACATCTGCCTTTCATAATAAAATGACGTTTTTCCACATGGGAAGGTGCATTGCCAATGTTAGTATAGCTGTAACTGAAACAGCAATGGATGCATTGTTCCTGGTCTTGGTCTTTGCCCTCTTAGCAACAGTTCTTTCAATGCAGCAGCATTCTGAAAAGCTTCCAAATGAGAAGGAATTCAAAAAGTCCAAGGCAATCCTAACTGAATTTACCTTCTTATTTCATTCATTAATCTTTGTCATCAGAGGTCTTGGACCAAAGTAAAGCTGAAAGACCTAACTAATGGAGAGAAGAAGGGCGACCGTGTGCAGAACCACAGAAAAAGCTCCCACACTGAATGAAAGTCAGCATATGTTACTGACATTCTCATCTTGTGTAAAATACAAATGAGTATATGAATAAAAATAAAATAGTGTTCTTCATGGCCCTTTATAAGAATTAGGATCAAAAACATACCTGTAGTTGCCACTTTGTTCTCCAAAGTTTAAAGGATGGCTTTCACTGCCACATAATCTACATAAACTAGCATTGTAACTCACAGTGTGTGGTTATACAAACAGGAACTACAGCAGAGACCAGAGTCAAAATCAGAGCATGCTGCGCTCCATGGAAAAGAGCTTTTTTCTTTAACCCGAGAGAATCATTTCAATTCAGACTAGAACCACATATATCCACCCAACAGTCAGTACAGAATGTGTGGGGATGTGTGTGTGTGTGTGTGTGTGTGTAAACCACACTCAGCTATAATATGATATTATAAATGATAGTAAATTAAGTGGGCATTATCAAGTGTTGGTAATATTTCTTTTCCTCCAAACTTATACGGAGAAAATCAAAACCCGGGGTTGGGGGTGAAGTACCTTTAAGCTTTCTTTTGGATTCCAGCTGTTAACATTATTTAATGCAAATGTTATCAAGTAGTAAAACACCGATGTCTTTGAACTCCTTGCAGTTGTGTGTAATACTGGAGCCAATGCAGGAACTGATGTCCAGACATAAAACTTACAACCTCAGTCCACGAGACTGCCTGAAGACCTGCTTGTTTCAGAAGTGGCAGCGGATGGTGGCGCCACCAGGTACGACTTTGTTCTTCACTCTCCGTCTACATGCTTTTTCTGAGGCTTCTTCTGGGGATGAAGGCACGTGAAAAGGAAGTGATCATAAATGTATCAGCAAAGTAGTTTATAAGGGATATTCTGACCATGATATTGGACCCAAAGACACTGACTTTGTGAAGGGCAAACATCCTCCTTAGATTTAGTGACCATCCTCTACAGTCTCCTCACTTGCTAGATTAGGACCTGAAACCCACAGAAGGAAATTGATTTATTTAACGTTACCAAGAAAATATTGACAAAGCCGAAATCAGAACCCAGGTTTCCTGTCTTCCAGTCCAGTGGTTGTTCCACTGGATAAGACTGGTGGTTGCTCATGGCTTACTGTGATTTTGTTTGTTCTTTGAAGAATGGTAGAAATTATGAAAAGAAAGGGAGGGAGGGAGGGAGGGAGGAAGAAGAAAGGAAGAATAGGAGGGAATAGAGGAGAGAAGGAAAGAAGGAAAGAGGAAGGGAGGAAGGAAATAAATAAATATTTTTGCTCTATTTTTTAAGGTATATAATATCAAAGGGTTCTTTGATCATGAAAAGGATACATAAAAGACCCCATTTCTCTCACTTCCCTAGAATGTAGTTTAGATACTATAGTCTCCTGCTGGGGTTCTGAAATTACTGCTTCCAGTCACCATTAATTGTCCTTCTATCTAATACATTTTCACCCCCAGGCATGTGTCGAGCCTCATTGATCATAAAAGCAAAACGTATCCATTCGCTAAAAATTATTTTTATAAAGAGTAACTATTAACACGAGGCACATAGCCTTCTGAATCACAAAATATAATGGTCACCTTCTGCTGGTAATTGGCCAGGGGTTTTATATAAAGTGAATATAGCAGATGTAACCAAGTACATACTTAGAAAGCTGAGAAAAATGAGCATTATTTTACATAGAATAGTTGCATCCCCATCTTACAGGAATTATAGACATTTAGAACATTATTTTTCAGATGTATTAAATGTGCGTAAACTGGCCTTATTTTCTTTCAGTACCAATAAGGGTTCATAGGAAAAAGTTTCGCTCACTAAATGCTTTGAACACCTATTTTGCAACATGTGCACATATAATTCATATATTATTCATTAATTCAGTCATTAACTCAATAATTATTTATTGAGCCCCTACTAGGTGCCAGGCACTGCTCTAGCCACTGTGGGTATAATACTACATGAAAATAGTCACAAATCGCAGCCCTCTCAGACCTTCCATTCTCTTACTGAATCCTCACAACAACCTTATGAGGTATTTCTTGCTATTCCCATTTGATATAATAGGCCTGAGATTTAAAGTAGTAACTTGCCAAAGTTAGCTGAAGCTAGTCAGTGGAGGCCCCTATGTCACAATAAGTTTTTATGTCTTCAATTCGTGACTCTATTACCACAGCTACCTACTGCCAGTGGGAGTAATCCAAAGCATACCATTTAGGTGTATTTCCCCAAAATTCCATGAGAAAGTACAAATTTTTTTTTTAAAGCAGCCGATTTCAATTCAAGTCAAAGGAAGAAGATGCCTGTCAGGGAAAGCTGGGTGTTTGCTTTACTTTAGAATGTACCTCTCAACTCTCCTCTAGCCCCATGAGCTGGAACAATTCTGTTTCCTGTTTCCATAACCTTCAGAATAAGCACCCATAACTCTCTATGTATAGGGATGTTAGGCCCTTTGATGAAACTCTTTAAACATTAGAGATAAAATATTTATGAAAGAAAATATGTTATATAAATAGAAACATAATCTCCTACTTCATCAAAAGTCAGAGATAACGTGATGGACTAAGTGGTCTTTGAAATGACCTTCAAGGAGATCTTCCCCATTGTTCATCAGAAGCAGTATAGATGCCTCAAGAAAATGCTACAAGGTTACCTCACTTAGTTCCAGTATGGTCCTGGCTTACCTTCTCTCCATCAGAGTTGGATCTAGAATAGGGTTAGCAAAAAGGATGCTCTTACATGCCATTTCCAATTCATTTAGTAACTGCCTGGAACAGGCTTCTGAAGATTTTTCATTCTCAAAGCAAAGATTTATAATAGTACCTAGTTAATAGAGTTGCTGTGAATATAAAATAATGACATAGAAAACATTAAAAATATGAAAATATTGAGTCATGCTCATAATACATAATAAATAAATAATATTCTTTTTACTACACATTTCCATGAGTCCCTATACTTCCATTAAGATGTTGCCTCATCCTTCAGGTCCAAAATATTTTTTTTCTATTTCTAAACAGACCTTTCTGGAAAAGGTCTAGCTTCTCTTCATTAATATGCTGGCTGTAGCATACTAAGATATTTTTTCCCTAGGAATTTTGAAATTAGTTGCATCTTTTAGACACCAGGATCCAAAGCATGGGTATTTCTACTGAGCTTCAGAATCCCTAAGTTACACATCAATGGCTGGTGGGATGGACACTTCCTCTTCTTTTTATTGGGTTGGCCCAAAAGTTCTTTCGGGTTTTTCCATAAGATGTTACGGGAAAAACCCACACAAATTTTTTGGCCAATTTTTCAACATTTCAGCGTGCGATAGAGCTGGGCTGCAATATGACACTTAGCCAGTAGGTGCTGCTGTAACTCACTGGTTCACTTAATTGAGCTCAGCTCATACTTCTCTCAACACCTGGAGGTTCCCTAGGAGTCCCAGAGCCCTCCTTTTGTTATAAAAAGAGGGTAGACTGCAAAAATATTTTTTGCCCCAAATTCATAATGGTAATAATATTTTAAGTTCAAACTATAGTAGTGGTGTAACTCACCCTAAGACATATTTAGAGCTTCCAGACACACACACACAGTAGATGACATCAGGAAGAACAATTAAATACAAATCACTTTATCAAGATACTGAAGAAAAGAGTTTCAGTCATTGTGTGCTACAAATAAATCAGCAGCTTTCTTCTTTTAGGTTTCGTCAAGTTAAAAGAAGTGGAAAAAATATCAACAGTCCTACTCTTTTGAACTTACAAAAAACGGCTTCCCTGGAGGGCCCGTATTCTGGTGGTCACCCTGGCACTGACCCTCCTTCCATGTTTCATGTTGCAGCAGAGCCCACAAGGCAACCGACAACGAAACGGAGAAAAAGAAAAAATTCCACCAGCAGCACCTCCAACAGCGGCGCTGGGAACACCGCCAACAGCACGGGCAGCAAGAAGAAGGCGCCAGCTGCCAACCTGAGTCTGTCCAGTCAGGTACCTGTAAGTCTCGCTTTCCTTTTAGGCTGAAATCCTGCCTTTGCCTGTCGTCTCCCCGAGTCCAGGGGCCCTATGGCAAAGTCTCTTTTAGCTGCAATGACCTTCTGGGCCCGGTGGGGGGCGGGGGAGGGGAAGGCAGGGACAAGGGGTGGGAGGGGGGAGGAGCTCTGTCCTGGAAACCTTCCCCAACAAACTGGGACTTAGAAAGGAATATGAAGAGTCTGTGCTGCAGTGGGACCGGAATGAAAAAGGCTTCAGAGTCGTAGACAGGAGATATGTCACTTAAGGTTTAATTAAAATATCACTTAGCAGGGTGCTGGTGGCATATAAGGGACTCTCAGCACCATCACCGGGACCCCGTGCTCCCCTGAAAACTAGCTCCTGGCACTAAGGCTCCAGATTGTCCTTCGACTGCCCCCCGACCCCCCCAGACATGGGCATCCCCTCTTACTTTAAGATTCAGGTAATTAACTCAGGCCACTACAAATGCAGCTCAGTGGATTTCGCTTTCCCATTTCATTAGCTTAGGGGGAGGCGCAGCCCCTGGTTTGGTCTCAACTCTCTCGACCTCTTGACCCCTTTCTTTCATTTCTGGGTCTTGACAAAGGAAATGGGCCACTCAGAAGGGGGCTTCTTTGAACTCCAAAGAGGGTACCCCACAGAGGGTAAACTGGGCGGGAACTTTCTTCACCTCCGATGTTTTCTTCCTCAATTTACTCCCTTCTGCCTGATTCCTTCCTGTCTCTGACTTCCTCATCCCAGTACTAGACCACTTTTAAATTCTCATGTGTCTTTAAGCATTTCTTGCCCCTTCTCCCCACCACGATGACTTGTGGGTTTTCCTTCTCTGCTGCCCTTGTCACATCACACTCACCAGGCTTTTGACTATCCTTCAAATCCTGGGATTTTCGTGGTGCTTCATAGGCACCCTCTAGACACTATGTCTTCAAAAATGCGCCCTTTCTTGTAACTTCTCTCAAGTCATGCAATTTTACCTTTTCCCTCTTTCTCACTCTTTCCCCTCTCTTGGTCTGTGGGCCTCACCCTCTGCTTCTGATCCTGCACCATCTCTCTCCATGTGAGAGCAGACCTTCATTTCCAGGGGATTCTCCACTTACTTCTAATTGTGTCTTTCAAATCTGTCCCCCACCCACTCTCTCCCATTTTCCATTGGTCAGTTCTCTGGCTAAAACCAACCCCATCAGTACCTGAGAATTACCTGGCCTCTCCTCTTGTCCTCCACAGACAGAGGACACAGTTGTCATCCCTGTTGCATTAGAAAGAAAAGGTCATGAGAAAGTGGCCAGCCTGTGGGATAGGTGCCATTTTCATTTTAAGACTGCTAGGGATTGTAGTTCTTAAAAAATACCAGAGTTACCTCTGTTTTTTGAACTGAGTTTTCACCCCAGAAGAGTCAGGAAAAAAAAAAAAATCAAAGGAGAAAAACAGAGTCTTTTTATTAAGGTGCCAGTAAGTTATACCCACTCCTGGTTAAATGGGAAAATGCATAGAAAAAAAATGGCCAGGCATAAATAAATCAACCCCAAAAGTGCACACAAGCAGCCCATTTATTCATCTAATTCTGGAGTTTTAGAAACTAACGTTTGTTAGTTTCCACGAACAAATGAAAGTACATTCCAGAGATTTCTGGAACTTTGACATAGTTACTTAAAGGCTGCAAGAATTCAGATTGGTTCAACAAGTGTTTTCTGAGCTCCTACTATGTGCCCCACACTATACAGGTGTTGGTAATAGCAAGATTTAAAAAAAACAAAACCAAAAAAAGACCCACCCAAGCTCTGTCATTGAAGAGCTCACTGTCTAATAAAGTGATAAAGAGGTTTCCTCTCTCCTTGCCAGCTCAGACTCCTGGTTTCAGCTCACAGGGTACAGTATTGAGAAAGATTCTGAGGCCTGGACTGGGTCTGGTGGGCCATCCATTAGTGATGTCTGCCATGGGTATAGAATAGCAGCATGCACATCCATGTATTTTGACATAACTGGCCTAGTCGGAATCATTTCAATATTTTTTAAAGAGCACCTTACTTTTTCTACTCCATTATGCTCTTGTCCTCCCAACCTGCAATTGCATTTTGGTGGAAGATACCTGTGTCAAGAGGGTTTTTAATCAGTCGAGACCCTTTGGATAAGAACAAGGCGCCGTTAGAAAGTGCGAGTAGAATTTCAGCACTATCCCCGCCATGCAAACAAGGATGTTTTCATTAAGTAAAACTTAGAGATGGCTGAGAGAAACAGGGAAGTCATCCAGGTTAAGAAAATGTGTACATTTCTGTATGTCCTCCAGCTGAATGGACATCGAACGATAAGCCCTGGCTGGCTTGTAGGGACCACATTATTTAACCCTGTCTCCTGAATGACCAGCACCCCTTTCCTGTTTAAATAGAAATGCAACCTGCAGGCCTTAGCTGCCTTGTCCGAAGGCATGTACAGATCGGGTGTGCTACCACGACCACGGCTGTGGTCCGCACAGCTGCCACGGCAGCAACGTGTGTGTCTGGCGAGGGCTAGGGTTTAATCCTTGGATTCTGCTTCTCACTCCATGAGCAGGGGCTAGGAGCGATCCCGAACTGCAGCCTCAACCCTGGGAGGGATGGAGACCTGTGTCATTCAACAGCAGTGACCCCTTCTGGCCAATTTAAGGAGAAGCATTGAGGGGCCCTGAAAGGAGTCACTTCCAGTCCTCCTCAGAGGTTGGTGGTCCTTGCACGGGGGATTAGTGAGAAGATGTGACACGGGCAAGAGCTGGTGGCACCTGCAGGCCTCTGGCGAGGAGCAGAGGTCTGCTTCCTGGGGAGTTGAGACCATATGGGTTACTCTCAGATGGACCAATATCGCCTCCTGTGGGACACACAAGACAGCAGGGACGGGAAGGAAATGCATCTCTCACTACCAGTGTTGAATGTTGGGGGGGGGACTTTTAAAGATGTGGGGCGTGTGGGGAAAATGGTGCCAACATCCCCTAGTTAGAGGGAGCCCAGAATGTATGTTATGTCTCTGCTCATTTTGTGTGAGGATAACAAACCAAGCCCTCCTGAGCCGAGAACCCCTATCCTAGCCCAGAGATTTAGAAGAGCCAGGTAGAGCGGTGTTCGTAACTGTGTAAGTGGCCTCAGGTATCTACGTGCATATGAAGTCCTTAGCACACATCTCTTTTGTAACTTGCCATCATTTAATCACTCACGCATGCACACATGCGTGTACACACACACACATGCACACGCATGATTATGCATCTGGCTAAGGATACGTTTTATAATCAGTAAGGCAAATGTGGCATCTCTCTGAAATTTAGGATGCTCCAAAATATCCATGCCTGGACACCTTTTCCAGCCGTTCCTGGAACAAAGATATACCAAACCTATTACGAGCCCGTATAAGCCCCATTTGAAGTGATGTAAATCACTATTTTCATAGTACTTTTCTGGAACGACTGTTATTTTCTGATACAATGAAGGCATCTGACGTGTTGAGAACGTCTCTGCTAATATCACGCTTAAATTGGCTTCTTCTGTTTCCAAATTATGCTTAACCTCCCATTCTCCCAGCCTCTCTCGATGACCTTGGACTCACAGTACTAATGCAGACCCACTAATGTCGCTTCTAACATTCTTCTCCTGCCCCCTGACACCTCATGCATGTGTTTCCCCAGCCCTTCAAAGTGTGCTACACACAGGTCATTTGGTGGAATTAACCCTCATGTCGTCCTCCACCCCCATCTTAACCTGGTCTTCCCGCCTGCCTTTGTTCCTGATCGTAAGCGCGGTCTCCTAATTGCCCACGACGAAGTAACACTTTTTTATCCCCAACACCCCAATGGGTCAGGTGGAGGCCACATTCCATTTAAAATCCTGTCAGCATTCTTGCCACTCGGAGTCTGTGTCTATTTTGCATCTCACTTTAAGAGTCCTCACGAGTCTCCTACATGTCAGTGTCATGTCTGGCCCTTCGTGGCATCATAAGTACATTCTTGGAAACACACAACTGAATATCCTGCCAGTACCTTGATTGCTGAGTCTTCCCAGGTCATATTTTAGGCATTTGCTTCATCTGGGGCATTTCTCTTTAACATCACTGTTATCAATTCACAAGAGTGATTAGTCTGAAAACACAGTGTGAAACCTATTGCTTATCTCCCCTCTAATTCGAGGAGAATCGATCAGTCAAACAAACAAGGTTTTCCATTCCAAAACAAATCAGGTGGTCACTAAGGGATTTGTTCAACTGGCACCTTCAAAATTCTAGAAGGACCCTGGCGGGGCTGCTGGACCCTCTCCTGACCACAGGCAGTATTCCACTAATATACTGCTCCAGGAAAGCCTCTCTTGCCCCAGTGAAAAGAATGTCTACCCAGCTGTCAAGGCAAATTAGCCTCCCTATCAGAAAATTCATACTTACGTCTCCAAAAGCATATGGCCAGCCCTGATTTTCCAGCCTCAGTGGAGGCTGATGGCAGTCGGGCACTCTTAAGTAGACTGTTGCTCAGAGCCCGCCCAGCAGGATCCACCTGACAGGTGTCCTGTCCCATGCCCATGTCACCCATCAACCCCATAGGGTCCCCTTGGGACAGAGAGGCCAGAGCCCTGCCCTGTGTATGTGTCCTTCTCCCCTGTCCCCGTGCTTCTGCAGCAGTGGCCTCCACAGAGCTCCCAGCTACAGTAGGTGGCTTCCTTGTTTGCATGGAAGGACAATTTGTACTTAAAGGAGTGATTAGATGGATTCTTCTTGCATGCTTCCATTTCTGATGACTACTGGCTTCATCATTGTAATTACAATTAGCGCTCTTCATCTTCCTTTTATGGCACCAGCTGGACAGACTGGCTCTCTTTACTGCCCAGATTGGTGGTGGGGTTGCCTGTGTGGGGATAGGTGACAGGCACCATGGAATAACAGATGGTAAATTCAGGGCTTGTTGGCAATCAGCAGGTTTTTGCTAATGACTTAATTAGCTATGCAAATTGTCAAATCAGTGTGAACATTGTTTTTATCGAAAACTTTACCTAAATTAATTACCATAATTAAGTAGCAGAATGTCAAGGATATCGGCTGCATAAACGGGCCTGGCTGAGTACAGAAAAGAGAGATCTGTCTTCAATTAAAATGTATACCGTCCTTGGGACAGAGAAAATGCCGTTTGGAATGAGTTGCATGACTATTGCAGAACTGCATCCTCCCCGTGTTGGCTGCTAGTTTCCAAAGCCATCCAGAGGCCCTAAATAAAAGTGGTGGATTTCTGGAGGTCTTGCAAAGCACCCAGCAGAAGGTTCCACAGCCCTCTCAAGAGTCCCCAGTGTCGGCAAGTTGAAAAGCGTGGATTTTTTTAATTTTGAAAAATCCATTTTTTTATTTCTGCAGATTGCTAGCATTGCTCGTTCTCCGGTGTCAGGCTGCGC
This sequence comes from Mesoplodon densirostris, assembly GCF_025265405.1. Lineage (NCBI taxonomy): Eukaryota > Metazoa > Chordata > Mammalia > Artiodactyla > Ziphiidae > Mesoplodon > Mesoplodon densirostris. The sequence goes on from NC_082661.1 coordinate 62,944,485, forward strand.
ACTAAGGACATAAACTCGCGTGGTTGTTACACATCAGGAGGCGATGTTTATTTCCTGTAGAAAAATCCAATATGCGTCTTGGCCCCCCGACATTGAGACTTGACCCCGGTGTACAGGACACGAGTGTGTCTGGCCTAGATCCCCCAGCGCCTCCCACTAGTGTTTTAAGCTGAGCTTCTCTCTCCCAAGGTTTCCCTGTAATAATGTCAGCTGCTGTTCACAGGATGTGATGGTGGTAGGAGAGCCAACTCTGATGGGAGGTGAGTTTGGGGACGAGGACGAAAGGCTAATCACTAGATTAGAAAACACGCAGTATGATGCGGCCAACGGCATGGACGACGAGGAAGACTTCACCAGTTCACCCGCCCTGGGGAACAGCAGCCCATGGAACAGTAAACCTCCCGCCACTCAAGAGACCAAATCAGAAAACCCCCCACCCCAAGCTTCCCAGTAAGATTGACCAGCTCCAGAATCCACTGTCAATAGCCACCGTGGGTTACACCCACTATTTCAGATCCTTACGCACAGGAGAGGAAGGAGGAGACATTAAAACTTTTCCAAGCAAATACCGATTTCTAAACCACAGTGATATGAGTTTCTCTCTTTCTTTTTTTTAATTGAGAGGATCATTCCCAATAAACTTCCATGACCCCTCCCTGGAGGCCTTCACAGGTAACACAGATACTGGCACTGATCGTAATTAAAGTAAGAACAAACGCTAGCGCTTCTCCTGGCTCGGTTTTAACCACGTTTGTTAATTTCATTCCCCCCCCCCCCCGCCGCCCCACCCAACCATCCAACGAAGGCCATACTGTCAATAAACCCTCAGTGCTCAGGATCTCATTCTATGCCGAACCCAACTACAGATAGACTTTTTAATATTGTAAAATATTTTCTGCTTTTTGACTTGCATCTGAGAGTTTCTTGTTTCAGTAAAAAAAGAAAAGAAAAAAAATCCACTTTTGGAAAGTAATTTAAATGTACCTTTATTTTTTTTTCCCCTTTCACCTTTTCTTTCAATGGGTAACAGCTAAGAGGGCCCAGCAGGGTAATTTATGGCCGAGCTAATGTCAATTGGTCCTCAAGCCTGAGTTGGTTCAATCGAGCCCGAGTGCTGAAACAAGAAACGTCTTTTTGTCATCAAAGACACCAAGGCAGATTTTTATGTAAAGAAAGGCACTTGGCCCCCTGAGAATGTATGCGTTTGTAAAATTTCTGTTGATCCAAATATTTTTAAGCCATGTAATCCATTAATTTTGTGGGCAGTTTAATAAATCTGAAACTCTTTTGTGGTTTTTTTTTTTGTATCTGAGTTAACTGTTGTTTCTTTTCATAGTATATTTCCTGTATAATATTTTGTAAAGCCCTAACCTAGTTCTTTTATGGGGACTTTTCTTTGGGAGCAATTCCAGTGTATTTATGTGAAACTTTATAAAAGAACTAATTTTTCCATTTGCATATTAATATGTTCCTCTATACATGTAAAGACACAGTGGCTCCGTGTGTTATAAAACAGCTGTATTTTATGTATGCTTTACTGATAAGTGTGCCAATAATAAACTGTTAACGACCAAAGCAAGTGTGTCTGGGTGTTTGTGAGCCTGGCAGAGAAACCTGCCCACAATGATGAGAAGTATTGAGCTTGGATTTATGGCCCAAACTCCAGATGGAATGGAATTGTGAAAACTGCACCATCTTTATAAGGTATGGTTTCTTTCCCCGCTCACTGAAGTTTACTTGGGCAGACACAGGGGTGCCTTCCATGTGCCAGGCACTCTGCTGGCTGAGGACACAAGGATGGGAAAGGAAGGATTGACCTGGCTTCCTGGGGCTGGCCAAATGCAAGGGCAGTGGCTTCCATTCACTGAGTGCTTATTCTGTACCAAACATCTCTATTTAAGGTCCACAGACGTTATTTCGACTAATCCTCACAACTCCGCCAAGTAAGCCTTAATCTCCCCATTTTTAAAAATCAGTTCCTCGGTTTGCCTGTTTTTCTAAAAGATTTGCAATACAGAGATATGGAAAATTCACGTGAGGACTTTTTGTTTAAAGAACTTTCATCATATTTTTCTGCTTTGTATCCATGAGGAAGATGAGAGAGGAAGTCTGTTAGTATTAACTGAGTGTGTACGAAGTGCCAGGCCATAGTAATATATCTTCTCAGCCTGTTCTGGAAAAGGGGGGCTTGAAAAAGAGAAGCTAAGGGAGAGTGTGTGTCTTAGGTTGAGATTCCCAGAAGAAGAGCCTGAGACCAGGATCCCGGGCACGGATTTATTGAGGGAGAGTTCATCAGTAAAGAAACCTTTAAGGGAGTGGAGGGGGTAGGATAGGGAAAGGGAAAGAGCCTAGGAAAGCTTCAGACTCAGGTAACCTACTCCCTGAGCCTGGTCCATGGTGCAGGGGAAGGCTTTGAGCACAGTTATCCACTCCTGGGCTGAGCCGCCAGACTTCTGTGCACCTATACTGGTCAGTCATCGGCTGGGGCCATCCCCAGGGTGTGTAGGAAGTGGTAACTTTTACAGAAATACGGCACCCATCAACCAAGGGCTGTTCTGCAGAAAAGAGGCCAACTAGAATGCAACAGTCCTAGAATCTTCGCATGGGTGGACTGGTCTCAGAAAGGGCTTCTGGGCAGGGCAGCAACAGTCAGCTTCATTAAGTGACTTGTCCCATCTCAGAGCTCATGGGTGACACAGTTAGAATTTGATTCTGAATCTCCCTTGACTACAAAGCCTGGGTTCTTTCTAGAACATCACATTGCTTCCCTAGAACATTAGCATTTGAAGGAAAATGTGCAGTACAATAGCAACAGAGCCAAAGGAAATAGAGGAGAATGGCTACTTTATTGCTTCCTCACTAGTGTACTGCTAAGAGAACTGCCAGTTTGTCCCCCACCCCACCTGACCGTTTTGGGTTTTATCAATTCTTTAAAGTCAGCAGTATGCAATCATTACAGATGATGCCTAGGACAATTTGTTTGACATCTGTTCCCGTTATGTATTACTCCATAGCCAATCAACCCCAAACTCAGAAACTAAAGAGACAATTTATTATTATCAGTTACCCTTCTGAGAGCTCACTGGTCTGTACCAGGTGGTCTGCACTTAGAGACACAGATGCTGGATGGGGCTGGAGTCATCAGAGCTTAGGCTGGGCTGGACACTCAAGATGGTGCACTCGGGCTTCCCTGGTGGTGCAGTGGTTGAGAGTCCACCTGCCGATGCAGGGGGCGTGGGTTCGTGCCCCGGTCAGGGAAGATCCCGCATGCCGCGGAGCGGCTGGGCCCGTGAGCCATGGCCGCTGAGCCTGCGTGTCTGGAGCCTGTGCTCTGCAATGGGAGAGGCCGCAGCAGTGAGAGGCCCGTGTACCCCCCCCAAAAAAATAATAATATGGTGCACTCACATTGCTGGCTATTAGGTAGGAGCTTGGGTAGGGCTGTTGACTGGAGTGCCTTCCCATGCAGCCTCTCCATAAGGCTTTCATAGAATGATGGTTGGGTTCCAAGAGCCAGCATCCCAGGAGAGGAGAAACATAAATTGCCAGTGCCTAGAACTGAAATACCATCACTTCTCTGTGCTATCCATCAAGGCAGCCCAGATTCAAGGGCTGGAGGCACAGACTCCACTCCTTGGTGGGTAAGTAGCAGGTGCCTCCAAGGAGGGGAGAAACTGATGGTGGTCATGTTTGGAAACATCTACATCATCCAACACAGTTCACAACCTGTTCCTTGCTTACCTTACTTTGTATCTTTAGCCACTTCCCACTTGAACCTGATTCACCATCTACCTAGACTCCTCTCATTTTCCTGAATACACTAAGTGCTCAGGTCACACGTGTCTTTGTATATGTTTTTTCTCTCTTAGAATGCCATCCCCCACCTTCTTACATAACCAAAGCTATTCATTCTTATAGGCCCAGTTTGATTCTCAGGTCTCCAGAGATGCCTCCCCAACTCTGGTCAGGGTCTGTTGTCCCCTCTGAGGTCCAAGAGCGCTTGGTGCTTGCTTCCTCCTTGGTTCTTTCCTTACAAATTTTTGTTTTTGTTGTTAAACACTGTCCCACTAGACATTTCTAGGTCTGAGTAGTGTAATCATTTCCATCTGAATCTTTAATATCTAAACTCTATCACACATGTTGGTGGAATAGATAGAGTTAAAAACTTCCAAGCTAGAAACCATGGAACCACTGCTTACCATGCATTTTTCCATTACATTTCAAACAGTCTGTAATTCTATGCCACAACGTAAAGTGACATTTATCCCTGTAGGTACGTAAGAAGGTAAGAGGTAGCAGAGATGGGCTTGTTCAAGTTTTTCAGAGGTCAAGTAAGCACAAAACAAACATTTTACACAACATTGGCTTAAGCCTAACTTCTATTAAGAAACCCCATGAGATTTGTCAGGCCCAGAATAATCCTAAGGGCAACCATCTATTAAATACACACTGTGTGCCAGGCACTTGCTAGGTGCTTTGCCTGGGTGGTCTCAAACTGAGAATCCAAGGGTATGTAAGTTGGGTTTTGCTTTGTAATAATCTCCAAACCTCAGCAGGCTTTGACCACAAACCTTTTATTTTTCTCACTCATGGGACTGTGGTTCACCTGGGGCAACTCTACTTCAGGTCTGCCCCTCAGGTCCCTTTCTACGACAGTGGGTCCCCAGGGCATGCTCTTCTCTTGGCAGATTCTACTCACGGTGCATCCATTGGCCAAAGCAAGTCACAAGGACAATCCAACATAAGTGGGGTGGGGAAATATACTTTACCACTTGTAGACTGCAATGGCAACGGGTATGAATAAACAACTGAAAATCCAATCTACCACTGGCAGCCTACACAAAGGTGCCTGAAAAACTTCTAATCATTTGCCAACATTTAAAAACTGATGAATTTTCTATAAAAGTTAAAATTTCTTGCTTCTCTCAACAAATCGGATCTAACAACCATAGACTCAGACTTCTGAATCCCTGGATGGTAACAGTTGGCTGGCACCAGGTCATGGCTACCCTGCTTAGACACTCCAGCTCGTCATCTCCACACCATTTTACTCACTCACTCTACCTGCCTGGCTTCTGTTGGCGGCTGCTCTATCCATTACACCATACTCTCTACTCCTTAAAGCCATATTTGGAAGTTGGCATTGGGGACCCATTTTACAGATATGAAGACTGATGCTCAGACAAGTTAATTGACCTTGTTTATCACACAGCTCATAAGTGGTGAGGTGGGCTTTGAACTTGGGTGTCAGGGTCAAAGCCTATACTCCTTTCACCAAACCACACTGGTTTATAGGAGCCACAGTAGTGGTTACCTTCTGTCGGTTAGGTTAGGAATGGGACAAGCATGATCTCATTGAATCTTTGCAATATCTCTGTGGGTGAGGTAAGGTTATTTTCCCCCATTTTGCAGATGGAACGTAGAGCAGTTAAAAAGTTTGTCCAAGGTCACAGAGCTCACAAATGACAGCATCATGTCACCTGGACTCTGACCCACTTTATTAGACTTACTGTCAGGTGCACAGTCCATCAGTGGGGTGTTTGGAGGTGTTCTCTGGCCTGGGAGAAGGGTCCTGGCAACCACCTTTCTGCCATTCACTATGTATTTCAGGGGGTGACAAAGAGTTTGCCAGAGATCAAGACTTGCCACTTACGTGGTAATGGAACAAAACAGGGAGGCCCCCTTTTAGGGCCTTGAAATCTCGAGGACATCTGACAAGGGATTTATAAATAAGTGGCCCAATCCCTTTGGGAAATTCTTTCTCTCTCCATTTCTCTTTAACCTTGAGGTGAGCATTTAATGCAATAGAATAACACAACCCACAATGGTACTACATGAGGTGGGGCACAGTGAGAACAAGGCCAACAAGATCAATTATTTCCCTAAAGCAGGTTTGGCAGCATCCTTGGGAAATTCATTTTATAATGGGATACCCCCTCCATCTTCCATAAAAAAATTGCTAGGCTATTTTTTTCTGATTGTTAAGCAATACATGTTCGTTATAGATCATTTGAACAAATGGGGACAAGAAAACAATAAAGTAATCCCCCTACACTGATATAACCATTGCTGATATTCTGATACAAATCCTTCTGGTTTTTTCTTCTTGGCTCATATACATTACAATGTTGGTAATATACAGACTAGATAATTACATAACCCGCCCTTTTCGTATAATATTGTAACGAGCCACTTCGTTAACTATTCTTTAGAAACATGATTTTTATTTCGATATAATGATCCACTAAGTGAATATACCATAATATATTAAACCATTTATTTATAGCTGGTCAACTCCCTTTTTACATCCATTAGAATTTCATAATCATTAATAATAAGCTGGTCAGAGGTTGATAAGAGTGTATTAAATTGAAATTCAGTTATTGGCTATTTGCCCTGTGCCCAACACCATGCTGGGCGTTATAAGGGATACCTGTACCTGGTCCTACCTTCATGGTGCTTACAGTTGGGATAGAAGACAAGTGCATAAAATGCTACCCAAGCACATGAGGCTGAGTGTATGCAAAGTGTCCGCAAACACCAGGAATAAAAGCTCCAGGAGTTTATAGGTATGGAACTCACATTCATTGAGCCCTATTATGTCATGTGCTGCACCTCATTTAATCTTCACCACAACCAGGGATGCAAGCATTTTGTGTATGAACCTCACAAACCGAAAACAACAAGGTCAAGTTTGAATCAGCACATGACTCCAAGGTCTGTTCTTTCTGTGGTAAGCCATAGGAAATCCCTGGGAAGACACAAATGCTGTGATTGCGTGTTTGTGGGAATGACTTCACGACAGAAGGGATGATGCTTTGATACGGGTATGCACTTCTGAGTGTCTGGTTGCTTCTCTGAATTTGCTCTCTGGCTTCACCTCCTTTGATCCATCGCTACTGTCAGGATAGTGTCTCTGATCATTGGGAATACTGAGGAGTTTGTGTTTTGAACAAAACCTAATGCAGCAGCACTGTTGGTGTTTATAGAAAGGTGTCTTTTTGCACTTAAAGCCATTGAGCTAGAAAAGGCACTGAAAGGTTATTAAAACAATAAATTAAGGAAACTGGTGAAGCAATTGCTATGGCTTTGCTCATTCCTGTTTTACTTTCAGTTCCTATCATTCCAGAATTTTATACCATCCTGGACAAAGAAATGTTCTCTTGTTTTCCAATGGCCTTCAACGAATCTCCAGAAAATACAGTCATCTTTCATTATCTGCAGATGATTGGCTCTAGAACTGCCCCTCCCAACCTTTACCCTCTCACCCCCCAACCCTCCCATACCAAAATCCAAGGTGCTCAAATCCCTTATATTAAATAGCATAGTATTTGGGGTCGACTGAAAAAAGAATGCACAATGTAACAGCTGTGAGTTAAGTTTTATTGGGAGTTAAATGAGGGCTATAGCCCGGGAGACAGCATTTCAGATAGCTCTGAGAAACTGCTCCAAAGAGGAAGCGGGGAAGGTCAATATATATGTGATTTTGGTGAAGGGGGAGTACATGCAATCAAGCACATTTTTTTTTTGCTGTACGCGGGCCTCTCACTGCTATGGCCTCTCCCGTTGCGGAGCACAGGCTCCCGACGCGCAGGCGCAGCGGCCATGGCTCACGGGCCCAGCTGCTCTGGGGCATGTGGGATCCTCCCTGACCGGGGCATGAACCGGGTGCCCTGCATCGGCAGGCGGACTCTCAACCACTGCGCCACCAGGGAAGCCCCAGCACATATTTTTTGTAGAAGGTTTCTGCGGGTTTCACGAAGGTTACTGCTAGTCACGAGGAGCAGACGTCACCATGAAGGATTTTAGTGCTTTTCTAGATATGAGGAAATGCAAGAATTGGGCTCATAAAATCATCTCCTGAAAATATCAACTCTCTGAAGGCCTGTTCTGCCAGTTTTTCCCAGAGCACAGAATGTCTCATTCCTGATCTTCACCCTGAACTCCTTTCAGGGGGTGCTGAAGGTCAGCAGCTGCAGCGGCTCATAATTTGATCCTTGTAGAGGTAGATGGCAACTTGCCAATTTATAGGTGACATTGCATATAACCTTCGCACATCCTCCTGTATACTTTAAATCATTTCTAGATTACTCAGAATACCTAACACAATGTAAATGCTATGTTAAGTTGTTGCCAGTGAGCAAATTCAAATTTTGCTTTTTGGAATTTTCTAGAATTTTTTTTTCAAATCTTTTTGATCTGCAATTAGTTGAATTTGCAGATGTGGAAACCGCAGCTGACTGTGTTTATTCCTGAGTTAGGCAAACCTGTTTGGGAGGAAGTTCCTGTTTGTATCTCTTTCAGAGCTGACATTCTGTATCTTGAGCTAAGTCATACTCTGTCTTTTCATTCTTAATTTGTTAAAAGTGTTAAATTCACTCTTTTGGGGTTTGCAAATTCTTCTGTCATGTTCTAATGAAAGTGTTAATGCTTGAAGTGAAATCTGCAAAAATTCAAGAATGAGTGTAAAATTGATTTAATTCCTGAGGCCTAGCTGAAGTCGATTGTCACAAAAATGAAAATTTAGAATTGGAAACTTACATTTTGAAGAAAGAGGGAATTTTGTAAAACCTAGGCACTATCTGAGGGATCAAACACGATTTGTTGATCGCGGCAACTTGGGACCTTGCATTGGGAAGGCTTCTGAGGAGCAGCTCACTGAGGAAGAAAGATGTGAACCACCTTTAGCAATGCCTGCCATTGTAAAACAGCGGAGCTGGAGGCTCAGATTCCTCTCATTTGCCATCTCCACTCTAAATCACAAGCATTTCAAAGGCAGAAGCCTATGGAATTCACCAAAATTGTTACCCCATGATAGGGTGAGAAACTCCATTTTCCTGAATCTGTCCCAGTTTTAACACTGAACACCCCTCTTCCTGGGAAATTCCTCAGTCCCAGGCAAATCTGCCCACACATGCAACAAAACAGACTTACGCAAAATTGTAACAGCTACTACTTATTGAGCATCTTTTTCATTACAGGCACTTTGCACGTATTGATTCTAGTACACCCACCCTGGGTGGGGACCCATTAATGCCATCATTTTACAGGTAGGAAAACTGAAGCAAAGAAACATGAAAGGAGATGCCCAAGGACCTCCAGCTAACAAGCAACAGAGCAGAGATCCAATCCTAGATGTGACTGACTGCACCGTCTGTGCTTTCTCTGCTACACCCATGGATTTGAACTTTTTTTTTCTTTCCTTTTCTTTTTTGGCTGTGCTGCGTGGCTTGCAGGATCTCAGATCCCCAAACAGGGACTGAACTCGGGCCATGGCAGTGAAAGCCCTGAGTCCCAGCCACCAGGCCACGAGGGAACTCACTGAAATTTTATTCTAAAGAAGATCAAGATAAGTGCAATATATGTTGACTAAGAGGAACAATCAAGCATCAGAGACTGAGAGATGCAAAAAAAATTCCCCAGGAGCCAGAGTCCTAGCTGTGCAAGCCAGGGACATACCTGCCTCTCACACCATCCCTCCTTCAGTTATAGGAGAATTCCACCGGCTCACTTGAAAAAGCTACCACGCACTATTGAAGTTAGCCAATTAGAAAGTATTCAGACAAATGACATCAGGAACATACAGCAGGCAGGCCAAGGATTATTCCATTTGGCCGAATGAAAACCTCCCTCCCCGTGTAAGGGAGGTTAATCCAGCCTGTCTTAAGGACTCACCCATGGTTTTGCTGAAGAGAGCAGTTAGAAACATCTGTGGCTAATTTGCACTTTAGTTCAGTTACCTCTGCAGCTGGGTTTGGGGAGTTTGCATTTGCCAAGTGCACCTTGTGAGATTCTTACAAATATTTAAACATGAAAGTTGTTGTCTGGAGTGAGGGGAAAAACCTCCAGGGTGGGCAATTGTATAACTCAACCACTGGGTCTACCTTTCTGCCAACACCCAAGAGGGTCAGTGTTGCTTACCTCTCACTGCAGAACTCAGATAATGAGGTTACAGAATCCCCAGGCTGTATTTTTGAATGGAAAGTATTTTTTAAAAGAGACCAAATTGTCTCCATTAGCAAATTTAATCTCAATAGTCGCTGAGACCAAACATCATTTATTCCCTCCTTTCTTTCAAATACGTGCACAAAGTTGACTCCACTTTTAAAGATCCAGACCAATTACTGTTTTATATTCCTAGGAAAGAGGTTCATGGATAACTTCGGATTTTAAAATGATGCCCAGTTTAAACTGGCTTCTAGCTGTTGCCCTAAAACAGAGGACAACTGATGTAACTGCCATCAAAAATAAATACTGGAAGGCACAGCCCAGAACATTTTTGAAAATGAAGAATAATGAGGGGAACTTGATCCCCAGAGACATCAAAGTAGAGTGTAAAATGGTGTGGCATTGGCGCAGAAGCAGACAAACCGGGGGAAGGGTTCAGAAACACACCAACGTCAATATCTCCATTTATGTTATTTTACATCTATGAGGAAAGGATGAGATTAAATAATATGTAAACAATTGGCTATGAGGGGACCCTCCCTGGCAGTCCAGTGGTTGAGACTCCACCTTCCAGTGTGGGGTGGGGGGTGTGGGTTTGATCCCTGGTCGGGGGACCTGGGATGCCACGTGCCTCGCAGCCAAGGCACCAAAACCTAAAACAGAAGCAGTGTGCTGCAAATTCAATAAAGCCTTTAAAAATGGTCCACATCAAAAAATCTTAAAAAAAAAAAATTGGCTATGCATTTCGAAATCATTATCTTATGTCCTTATCTTAGCCTGTATATGAAATTTTCAGATGAATTAGAGACAAACTAAAAAACAAAAGCACTAGAAGAAAATATTGTTAGGATTGGGAGCTAAAAAACAACCTCTCTTCTCTAAACACAAAGACTAGAAACCACTGTTTTTTTAACAGACATATTTGGAAGGGAATATGCAGTTGTGGTGAAACATCTGAACTCTGGAGAGTCAGACCTAGGTGCACACCCTGACTTTGACATATACTGGTTAGGTGACCTTGGCAAATGACTTAACTCCTCTGATTTCCTGTTGTCTTCATCTGTAAAACAAACATGTTAATAGTTCCTACTCAAAAGTTTGTGTTGCAAATTAAATGAAATATTATATGTAAAACACCTGGCACTTAGTAAGAAATCAGTTGACATTATAAATTATTTGTGCTAATATTTTTATAGTAAAAACATAAAGTAAGACTCAAGTACATATAAAAATTAGAAAATACAATACAGTGGAAATAAGGTCAGAGTAAGAGCTATGATAATAAGCTTAACTGATTTAAACTCCTCTGTTAAAAGGCAAAACACCAAAGAGAGACCGGCACAAACAGAAGCAATATTCAGTAAGTAAGAAAACATGTATAAGATAAAAATGACTCAGAATGATTACAATTAAAAGGATGGGAAATTATCAGTTATTCATATACAAAAAGAAATCAAGATAGATGTTAATTTTAGACAAGTTAAAATTTGTGGTAAAAAATATTAAATTTTATATTGACCATGTTCCAAGCAACAAAGCATCAAAATACAAAGCAAAAGACTTCTAGAACTCAAGAATTTGACTAAAGCACAATGGCAACATATTACGTTAGTTTTTCACAGATTAAATGAGAAAAAAATGGGAATGGGACATAGAGAATTAATGTAATTAGATTGAAATAATAGGTATATATTTATCTTTAGACAGATTAGTTAATGAGTATGCCACATTTTAATGTAATATATACAAAACATTCTCAATAATAGGTCCAAAAAAAAAAAACCCATTCACTAGTGCAGTAATTTGTACAGGTTGCATGCTTTGATCATAATATAATACAAAAGTGTTTAACAGAAACTTAGACAAATATTCTCACCACTTAAAATTTTTTAAAGTTCTCCTAAATAAGTGTCGGGTCAAAGGAAAATATAGATAATATATATGTGCTATTTTGAAATAAGGATATTGAAACCATTGCTTATAAAACAAATGGATTTTTTTCCTTTCCATTCTCTTGTTATTGCTGTGATTTCTGTACACTGATGTCTCAATTTGACAACTTTACTGAATTTTCTCATTAATTCTAATAGTTTCTCATTCCATTCCCTTGTGCTTTTTAAAGGATATAATCAATTTGTCTGTAAATATTAATAATGTTACTCCTCCTTTCCAATAGATATCTTTGTTTTCATTTCTTTGCTTAATGCACTAGATAAAATTTAAACTATGTTAAGTAATGATGGTGGTAACAGGCATTTTTGTATTACTCCTGGTTTCAGTGAAATTAATTCTAGTGTGTTTCTTCATTTGGTATGATGCTATCAATTCTATAATATGTAAAGAAAACAAACTTTTAAGATTTTCTAATATTTTTTATTTAATCACTGATGGAAGTTAAATTTTAGCAAATGCCATTTCATCAACTCAGTATACCATCAAGTGTACTTTTCTTTTTGTGCTATTAATGAGATATATCTTATTGATTTATTTCCTAACTTTGCTAGGTTAAACTCAACTTGGTCATGGTAAGTTATTCTCTTAATATGCTGTTACATTATATTTGTTATTATTTCATTTATGCTGAATACATCTGTTTTCTGAGTGGAACTGGGCTATTGCTTTCCTACTTTGTTCTATTCTGGGCTATTATGCTATCAGAATTGCACTATCTGTGTAGAATGAACTTGAAAGTGTCCTGTCCTTTCCGGATTCTGTAATAGTTTATATAGTTTTGGTATAACCATATGACCCCATAGTGCTCTTGAAGGCACTATTATGATTTTTCTTCAGAGATGTGAGTCCATTTCAAATTGATATAAAAATTACTTAATTTCTGTTGTTATTTTAAGTATTTTCTATTTTGTTTTTCTTATCTTTATTTAACTGTGCTTTGGGGATTCATTGAGTTGAAGCTTGACTTTTTAATTTTCATTCTTTGTTGCTCAATAATGATACAATTCTAAACTAAGAATGTCTCTCTAGTTACAGTGTTTGAGGGTCCCTAAAATTTTTATAAGGATTTACATTCTCACCATTATTCTTCCTATCATTTTCATTCAGCATTTTAAAATTTGCGTCTGTGTTAAAATGAGGATAATTGGAAATTAAATGAATCAATACAAGTGAAACAAAATACTTGGAAAGGTATCAGGCACATAATAAGAATACAATAAATTTAGCCATTCTTAAAGTTTTAGCTAATCAAACAATATGACACCTCAGTTCCATTGAAATTCAACAGGATCCAATCCCAGAAGCTATTTATTTACTTATTTGTTTATTTATTTATTTACTTATATTATGTTTTGGGCCACCGCTTGTGGGATCTCACTTCCCTGACAAGGGACTGAACCCAGGCCATGGCAGTGAAAGGCTGGAATCCAAAACACTAGGCCACGAGGAAATTCCCAGCCCAGGAGCTATTTATTAAGTGACCAGATCCAGCATTCATGAAAGCATATGTTTCCATGGGTGATACATGCTATGTATAGGCCCATTCATAATGAAATAGAAAATAACAGTTGTACCTATTAGGAAAAATACAGAATTACCATTTTCTTTAACAACAGGTTTGCTGAGATATAATTCACATAGCATACAATTCAGGTTTTTAGTACTTTCACAGAACTGTGCAATCATAATCTATTTTAGAACATTTTCATCACACTCTCCAAAAACCCCATATCCATTAACAATCATTCCCCATTTCTCCCAACCACCCCACTACCAGCTGTAGGTCATCACTAATCCACTTTCTGTCTCTATAAATTTGCCTATTGTGGACATTTCATATAAATGGAGTCATGTATAATATGTGGGTTTTGTGACTGGCTTCTTTCACATAGTGTGCTTTCAAGGTTCATTCACATCATAGCATTGTATCAGTATTTCATTCCTTTTTGTAGTCAACTAATATTCCATTTTGTGGATATACATATTACTAAATCATGCATTAATTAACGAACATTTGGGTTGTTTCCATGTTTGGCTATTGTAAATAATGCTGCTTTAACCATATATTTGTAAGTTTTTTGTGTGGATATACATTTTAATTTCTCTTGGGTATATACTTAGGAATGGAATTAATGGGTCATATGGTAACTCTGTTTAATCTTTAAGGAACTTCCAAACTGTTTTCCAAAGTGACCACACAATTTTACATTCCCACTAGCAGTGTATGACAGTTCCAACTTCTCCACATCCTCACCAACACTTGTTATTATCTATCTTTTTGATTATAGCCATCCTTGCCAGTGTAAAGTGTTATCTCATTGTGGTTTCAATTTGCATTTCTCTGATGGCTAATGATATTGAGCTATTCTTGTGCTTATGATCATATGTAGAAATTATTATCTAGTCCAAGTTCACAAAGATTTATCCCTATGTTTTTTCCTAAGAGTTTGGTAGTTCTAGCACTTACATTTAAGTCTTTGATCCATTTTGAGTTAACTTCTGTATATGGCATGAGGTAGGGGTCCAACTTCATTCTTTTACATGTGGATATCCAGTTGTCCCAGAACCATTTGTTAAAGACACTGTTCTTTTCCTCATTAAATTATCTTGGCATCCTTGTTTAAAATCAATCGGCCATAAATGTGAGAGGTATTTGTTTTTGTTTTGTTTTATTTTCTGAACTCAATTCTATTCCACTGATCTGTATATTTATCTTTCTGCCAGCACCCTTCACACTGTTTTGTAGTTTTGTAGTAAGTTTTGAAACCAAGAAATGTGAACCCTCCAACTTTGTTTTTCTTTTATACAACTGTTTTGACTATTCTAGGTCCTTTGCATTTTCACATGTCAGTTTCTGCAAAGAAAGCAGCTGGAATTCTGATGGGGATTGTGTTGAGTCTGTAGATCAACTTGGAGAGAATTGCCATATTAACAATATTATCAATTTTTTTTTCTGGTGAAAATCCAGAGCAATCAACTGAGAGCATCTTCAACAGATCACTAAGTTGGCCAGGTACACTATAAATATAAAAATTAATACCTTTCATATATGTCAAAAAAATAAATAGAATGAACAAAAGTAAAAATACATATAAAATACCTAGGAGTAATCTTAATTTTAGTACAAAATCTATATGAGAAAATAACAAAACTCTCCTAAGTTATAGAAAAAGAACACAGAGCAACGGAGGAATCTCTTATACACAAAGACTAGAGACATACTTGCGTTTAAATCCTGACTCAGCTTCTAATCAGCTATGTGATTTTGGGAAAGACATCTAATTTCTCTAGGGTTTATTTGTCAAAGGAATCCCATAATAGTACCTATCCCATAAGATTATTTTGAGAATCAAATGCGATAATATATATGCAGCACTTTTGAGACATCAAAAATACTCATTAAACACAAAATACTATTAAGTTTATGTTTATACAAAGAGGTAAGTTCATCTTAAATTAACATAAATATTCAATCAAAGTCCCAGAATAATTTTTTGTGATAAACATCATTCTCAATTTCTTTAAGAAATACATACAGAGTGAAGTAAGTCAGAAAGAGAAAAACAAATATTGTATACTAACGCATATATGTGGAACCTAGAAAAATGGTACAGATGAACTGGTTTGCAGTGCAGAAATAGAGACACAGATGTAGAGAACAAACATATGGACACCAAGGGGGGGAAAGCGGGATGTGTGTGTGTGTGTGATGAATTGTGAGATTGGGATTGACATGTATACACCAATAGGTATAAAATAGATAACTAACAAGAACCTGCTGTATAAAAAAATAAATTAAATAAAATTCAAAAAAAAGAAAGAGAAAAACAAATATCATATATTAATGCATATATATGGAATCTAGAAAAATGGTACCGATGAACCCATTTGCAGGGCAGGAAAAGAGATGCGGATGTAGAGAACGGACCTGTGGACACTGTGGGAGAAGGGGAGGGTGGGACGAATTGAGAGAGTAGCATTGACATATATACACTACCATGTGTAAAATAGATAGCTAGTGGGAAGCTGCTGTATAGCACAGGGACCTCAGCTCGGTGCTCTGTGATGACCTAGAGGGGTGAGATGGGAGGGAGGCTCAAGAGGGAAGGGGTATGTGTATACATACAGCTGATTCACTTTGTTGTACAGCAGAAACTAACATACCGTAGAGCAATTACACTTCAATAAAAAAATTTTTAAAAAACCAAATACAACCAGGCACAATTGCTAAAAACTTTTTTTAAATAAGAGCAATTGGTGAAGAGAGATTTTTTTCCTATTTAAATGCATTATAAAGCATCAATAATTCATAAAACATTATAATTACAACAATCAACAGACTGTTAAACCAAAATAGATAGCTTAAGAATCAAACTCCAGTATATTTAAGGATTTCACTAATGACATCACAAATCCATAGACAAAGAAAAATTATTTGATAAATAATATTTGCACAATTAGCTAACTATGGAAACAGGACATGATTGCATATACTCAGCACTCACAAGAGAAAAAATTAAATTCCCAAATGGAACAGGGAGCTAAATGTATAAAACAAAAACATAAAAGATAGCTGCATTTGTCTGATCTGACACTATAGACTGACTTTCCAAGTATAAAACCAATAGAGAAAATTTTATGAAGAAAATCATCTGACTTTCTATTGTAAAAATTTAAAACATCTTCATAACATGAAAATCAAAAGGAAATCAACTGGG
The DNA here is from genome assembly GCF_025265405.1 of Mesoplodon densirostris. Taxonomy (NCBI): domain Eukaryota; kingdom Metazoa; phylum Chordata; class Mammalia; order Artiodactyla; family Ziphiidae; genus Mesoplodon; species Mesoplodon densirostris. Next base: position 62,961,101 of record NC_082661.1, read on the forward strand.
AGAATTAAGTATCATAAATCTACCAGGCAAATGGTTACTATTGTTGTTAAAATAAAAGCATTTATGAATTTGAAAATGATAAAACTTTAAGAGAAAAAGAGACAAAGGATAAGATAAAGTTTATCAAACTATGAATCATTAATAGACATATGACAAATGTTCAACCCACTGGTAATCAAAGAAATATGAATTCTAACTACAGCCATCTCCCCGTGTCTTAGATGTCAGGTGCAGTCACCTAATTAGACTCAAACTCCCAGTTTTACAGCCTGAGGAATTCCAGTGCACTCCCCACCATTTCCATGAGCCGTAAGCATCCCTGTGTCATGGCTCAGCGCAGTCTTTCTGTATCTGCATGTGCATCTGCTCCTTCTCTCACCCTGTAACTGGCTTGAATTGTCTTCTATTCTTGCAGCATCCCCCTTTCTTCTAGTAACAATGGTCTATTACCTTTACTTCTTAATTGGTTGAAATATTGGTAGGACTGCATAACAAGGTGCTCGGCTCTCCTCTAGCCAAGGATGTGGCTTGTGATCCATACAGATCATTCAGAATATTTCATCCAGTGAATCAATTTGAGGGAGAAAGAAAATAAGTAAATAATCTTAGGTGGCGATGGGGGCCACCAAGAACACAAAACAAGAGAGTGGGCTAAAACCTACCTTCAGCTTCCCTAGGCATGGGGCCAAGGTCACATTAAGACCCACCCAGGCTTGCCCTGGGTGACCTCTACAATAAAAATATGAATGGCACCTCAGTTCCATTGAAGTCCAGCAGGACCCAATTCTAGGAGAAATTCATGAAGTGACAAAGTCCAGTGCTCGTGAAAGTTGATGCTCCCTTGTATGATAAATGCATTATCTCTGGCCATGAGTTTTACATTCAAATGCTCAAGAAAATGTTTACAAGGGTAGCCTCTTCCCTTCCAACTCTATTCTGAAACTGGCCCTTATAATTTGTTGTAAGAATTCAGATTGTACCTAACACAATCTTTATTTTTGTTGTATTGTTCAGAGAAGAATGATTGTCTCTTTTGAGTATTAATCTTTTATTGTTTCCATGGATACCTGATTCACTCAGAAATGAAGCAGGGGGAAATAAGGGACTCAGAAGCCAGAGAATCTATATTTGGTTCCTGGTGGATGGAAAATCTGAGGCTCAGGGAGGGGAAGTTGTAAACCCCATTTCAGTGGGCATGAATTGGTTAAACAATAAAACTCCAGCTCCTGTGTTTGGGAAAGAGGGAAACGCATTTAATCATTTTTACAGCCGACATAATAACATCTGCATTTCTTGTCAAAGGAAGAATCCATTTTCAGAGCACACCCCAATCAAAGGGATGCTCTCATTGCTGAGAGGAGTGAAATATAAACCCACTGCCAACCAGACTCCAAAGGAAAAAAGGCAGCTATAGACACTCTAGGAGATGGGCAGGTCCATGTGAAAGCACAGGGCTCCCCTTCCTGGGACAATGCCTTTTCAGAAATATTTTCCACTAAGTGCCTGTATTTAAAGTCTTATTTTTGAACAATAGTATGCAGAAAACAAGATTTTGCTCTGCAATCCCACATTACGTCAGTAATCAAGGAAAAGCACACACCCTGGCAACTGACCTCAGGCAGAAGCTCAGGGGACAAACTGGTGAGAACCAGGAGGACCTGAGTAAAGAGGAACTGGGACCAGGACAAATGCAGACAGTTCTTTTATTCACAATTGGCCCAGTTCCTTATACTAAAAAAGTAGAAAAGTCATATCAAAATCCCTTTGCATTTTGCTGTGTATTCTGAATATCCTGATGGTTAAGGCAAAGAGAGAATTATGAATGATGATTCTTATATGTTGGAGTGGGAGGGGTCCCAGTCCATAAAAGGAACCACATTTCTGACCAAGTTTGGAATCAATTTAGAGTTGGATATGGGTTACATTATATGGATATTAGTCGATTACCTCATTATGGACAATGCTGATGCAGAGAATATGGCTTATATTTGCAGGCATGCAGCCTTCATAGACTAAATTAGGGAGATATAGCCAGCCAGTCAGAGGTGGCCCTGCAGCCCAGAAGGCTTCCTGGAAAAACCTGCTTTACCACACGATAGCACACCAAGCTATCAGAATGTGTGCTTCCTTCACAAGAGCAAGGAGAGGGGAGAAGTCTGCATCTAGTTTCTCTTCTCAAAACCATCCATCCAGTAAGACACTCCACTGCCCAGGCAGGAGGGTTGAGAGAAGTCAAGAGCATTAACCTAGTGGATTTCCTTCCACAAGGAGTGGGACAGACAAATCCACTACCCCCCACTCCATCATTAGGGTCCAAAGATTAAAAACAAAAGTTTCTTAGGAAAGCCAATTTTCTTTTCACTAAGACTTACATTCCCAATACCATCTGAACTTCCTTTTCAAAGCACTGTATACCTTCTATGTCCTTCAAGACCAGTACCCTCATGCTGATAACAACAACCAAAATGATCCCTGAGATTCATTCAGAGAATTTGAATGGTTACTCCCCACAGAAGAGGGAATATGTCTTTTAATACAGGACTGTGTTGGTTACAAAGGAATGAACTACTAATAGTGAAGTTTGGAAGGTCACGGTATTGGGGAGGGATAGAGAAGGAGAAAACCTCAAAACCCATGTTGTATTCTGCCCTTTGAGTTCAGCTATGAGATTCCAATTCTTCAAATTCGTGAGCTAAGAATAAGAACTTAACTTCCATTTATTGAGTGCATGCTCTTCTCCAGGCTCCATTATAATAGTACTCACTCTCTTCTTATAAAAGTCACCTAAGACATTGACCCAGGAAAATAGTCCTTGTGACAGCATCACAGCAGGAGATATAAGTCATGGGACAGACTTTAATTCTCCAAAGTCCAGGTTCTTTGTAATAGGTGACATGTAGATCTCCAGAAAGGTTTGAGGAGCAATGTGTGTTGAACGCTTAAAGTTTCAAATTCTCTCCAACATTTTCTTCATTTGTGGATACCTTGCTAACCAAATACCAGTAACCATGAAAATTGCTCCCGGGCCAAATTATCTGTCAAGAAGATGGTGACTGTGTTTTAAGTCAAGTTCAACTCAACAATTCATTTCGAAAATTGTTTTTGAAATTGCTGTAACGTGCAGGGCTTTGAAAAAAGTGGGTCTTGCCTTCTAGGAGTGTTCAATCTTCTCAGGATTTTAGAGACATCCTTAAACCACCCCCAGCTACCATTCAACAGAAGGCAGGCTGAAGGCTATAATATTAGAGAAGAGAGTAGGTGTGCTATGGAAACACAAGGGGAAAGAAGTATTTATTCTACCTGGAGAAGAGATGAGTTTTTTTGTTTTTTTGTTTTTTTTTCCAGTACGCAGGCCTCTCACTGTTGTGGCCTCTCCCGTTGCAGAGCACAGGCTCTGGACGCACAGGCTCAGCGGCCATGGCTCACGGGCCCAGCCGCTCCGCGGCATGTGGGATATTCCCGGACCGGGGCATGAACCTGTGTCCCCTGCATCGGCAGGCGGACTCTCAACCACTGCGCCACCAGGGTAGCCCAAGAGATGAGTTTTGAATGAAGCCTTGATGTAAGGTCAGGAATTGAATAGAATCGAGGTTGTGGTTCATCTTGTACCTAAGTGCATGGCTGGTGAAGACAGGGTTAATTTAAAAAGGGAGCATTAAACTTCTGGGGGCATGCCACTTTCTTTTCTGTACTCTATGATCTAATCCTGCCTGGAACTTCTAAGCACAAGGGTCAGTAAGGAGCCTAAACTATCCACTGTCTTTTTCTGACTTCTCTACAGTGATTGCTCAGAGATACTACATCACATTTTCCAGTCACATCCAATACATGGGCTAGAGGCAAGGCGAGAAGCCTGGATCAGAATTTCTCTAGGTCAAGGATTTATCTCCTAAGGTCACTAAGCTCCAAACTCTGAACTAGTCAATAAGGGTGAAATTCCTTTGAGACCCAAGGTCATGCACAGTTGACCTTTGGAAATGGAGGTTTATTGCAAGGAATTGGGTATGGCACAGAAAGCCCCACCTTCACACGGCTAACTCATATGCATAACTCATTTCTTGGTTCATACCACACTTTGTCCAGAAGCTTCCCTTTCACCACCAAACCAATTTTGTTCCCCTTCCCTATGCTTTCATATCACTCAGAGCTTACTTCCATCCCAGAATGTACATTCTGCTTTGCAGTTGTCTTTTTACACTCTTCCTCCCTGTCTGGAAGGGAGTATACTCTATGGTGGTAAAGACTATTTCATGGTTGGTCATATGCCTAGTGTCTAGCAAAGCAATTGTCCATAGTAGACATTTTAATGAGCACATGAGTGAAAGAATGAGTCAACCATACAATACAGTTCTAGCAACTTTGACACTGGAGTCTGCAGTAGAGTCAACAGAAAACCAAGGAAGAAATTTATCACTGCTTCAGAAAGAAATCTTGAATGAGGTACCTTCTTTTATTCCTCTCAAATTTATATTTCTTCAAAGTTAGGTCAGTTGATGTTGCCACCTCTCAGCATGGAGCATCCCTGCTAGCTAGAGTTCACTCCAGTCACCCTGGAGGTGGCTGGCCAACCCACAGCCAATCTTTAGGTCAGTCACTTTTCACTTATGTGTTAATGCATTGTTTGGGCAACAGGTCACAAGTCTTAGCAGTTTATTTAAAAGACAAATGTTTAGAAGCACTTTCCTGAGCAAGGTCCAGTGAATGCAGAAAGTTTAAAGACTCTACCGTCAGCTTATCTCAACTAGACTCAAAAGTAGTTTCCAACCAGCTGCATGGACACAGGACACAAACTGAAACACACACACAGAAGCTTGACAAGTTTCAAGCCTTTAGGGGCTGCAGGGATTCCTTAAGCTGGAGCCTTCAGTGGGCTCCAATGGAGATGGCTGGAGTGACCATCCAGGACAGTAGGGCTCCTGCAAGACTGGAGAACCAAAATCAGAGTGACTCAGTGAGAAAATGTATCTCTGCAACAATGTTTTTCCTGTTAACAATGGAATGCACATTGTTTTCCCTTAGAGAAAAGCGTGGCCTGGACAACATTGCAATCCAGGCTGTAATTTTCAGGATTTAAAATGCTAATAATCATTCTGTATTAGATTTGCATAAGCACACTTAAAGGGTCTTCCTTATTAAACTTTTAAGATTAGTATTAGCATTTTAATTTCTGAAAGATTTATTACATGATATTATGCCTCCCTTATCAGTAAACAAACACAGTTAGAAATGGAAACACTCCTATATTTGAGATTCACCAAGTTTGATGTGAACAACAACAGAAAACCTCAATAGAGAAGAGTCATCATTTCTAAGAAGTTTCAAGATGCCCCCGCTTCCCTGTCTGAAAGTTATTACTTGGCTCTGAGGCATTCTGGGAGAATTTGTCAATGGGCCCCCTTGTTTGGGCCCTGATCAGGAACTCAGCTCGTGGCCCAGGTAAATCTCACCCTCAGGTATAAACAATGCTGGGACCAGTATTTGCAGTCCCACGAGGACTAGCAGATGAAAAAGCTGCCAGGGACATTGTATGAGGGTCTTTTACAAGAAAGATTATCCAAGGCCTCTGTCCAGGACTTTGCTCCTCCAGGGAGACTTCCTGGGCCAAAATCCACAGTGCTCTCTCTCCAGGGAACTTTGATGATATTTATTACACACAGTTAAATGCTCACTGAACCACAGACAGTCAGAGCTGGAGAGGATCTCAGGACATCTATCTAGACCATGGTCCCCATATCACTGCCCACAGGCAAAGTGACCTGCAGATGTACTTTGTTTGGATGCATAATGCTTTGGAAAATATTTAATCAGTCAGCAGCACTTAGAACTAGAAAAAATTTTCATTTAAAAAAAATATGGACTGCTTGATTGTCTTGAAAAATAAGAAGCTCTTACAATGCCAGGCATTTTGGTTATTAAACTACAGGCTCTCTGCTCCAAGCTCATCCTGTCATAATGTGGTTTATGACACTGGCACTGGGGCTCTGCAAACATTTCTCTTTTGCCAGCTGGTTCCCTGTTAGGCTCTGCCAATAATAGGCATTAGAGAAAGAGAGAGAGTCTGGAAGGCTGGACACATACATCCCTGGTCCTTCCTCTTCCTGTCATTGTCACCCCAGCAACGGTTTCTTACCCTGGCAGGGCAGGATTTTCCAGTCCATGGTTTTTCCACACCCTCCAAACCAGGGTAGTTGTACCGCTCACTGAGATTCAAGCTCCATCCAGCCCACATCCCCTCCTTGGAGGTCTGGGCCCCAACGCCATGGAGCCCTTGCTCCTAGCTTCTAGATTAGTGCTGTCCAAGAGAAGGATAACAAGAGCCACAAATGTGAGTCACACATGTAATTTTAAATTTTCTAGTCACTACTTCAAAAGTGATAAAAATAAACAGGAGCAATTAATTTTAGTAGTTAGTATGACTCATCTAAATTTATACAAAATATTATCTCAATATATAATCAATATTAAAAGCAGCATTAAGAAGGTACTTTATGGGGCTTCCCTGGTGGTGCAGTGGTTGGGGGTCTGCCTGCAGATGCAGGGGACGTGGGTTCGTGCCCCAGTCCGGGAAGATCCCACATGCCGCAGAGCAGCTGGGCCTGTGGGCCGTGGCGCTGGGCCTGTGCGTCCAGAGCCTGTGCTCTGCAACGGGAGGGGTCACAGCAGTGAGAGGCCCGCGTACAGCAAAAAAAAAAAAAAAAAAAAAAAGATAATTTACATCCTTTTTTACATACAGTGACTTTGAATCCAGGATGTATTGATATTTTACACTTAGAGCATTTCACAATTCAGACTGGCTACATTTTAAGCCCTCAAAAGCCAAATGGAGCTGGTGGCTCTCATATTGGATATCACCACTCCAGGCTCTAAGAACCCTGTTCTCTCTTTCCAGTGCTGCAGTATAGCAGATTCCTGCAATTATTAGCTCAGCATTGTCTCAATGTGCTCCTTAGGCCTTTTCAACCCCCTAGTCTCTGTTTAACCATTTCTTATAATTCTCCACATTAAAATGAATGATGTATTTCAGGTTTCCTGATAGATCCTGACCAATGCATTACTTGAATGAACAATTGCTGAGTAGCAGCTGCCCTCTGGTGAGCCCAGGACTCACCCTTTTATCCCAGAACGCCCTCTCCCCAATTGTGAGGTTGAATAGCAAGTGGGTTGTTATTTACCATTCTTCTGTTAGTAGAATTATGAAGAAAATGATGTTTCCAACAAATAGTCTCGCTTCCAAAATTTGGAAAATAAATGAAGGAACTAACTTTATGTGTCAAATAAAATGTGAGTGGTCTTTTTTCCCCCAGGAAGTAAAGATTCTTCCTATAGATTTAATCTGTAAACGATAGCAATGTTCCTTTCCCAGTACCTTCACTCAAACACACTGTTTTCCTGGGCCCTCTGGGCATTTGGGCCTGCAGTCCCAGTTCCAGACTATTCTGGTTATGAGCTCTCAGAGGATGGATTATACCTCCCGGAGACAGCCAGGGACTTCCTGACTGATGATGAACCTGGCGGTTGATCATGTCATAGGTGAGGCTGAGGATGAGGAATGGTAACTGTGATGACGGTTTAGAATTTACAAAGTGCCTTTGCATTAATTATCTCATTAGCCAGATATGTGCCCATTGCTTTCCTACAGCCTTGCTTCTCACTCCACAGCCCAGCCTACAAGACTCCTGGACTTTGCAACAGAGGCTGCCCCAGTGCAGTAGTTAGGAGTGAGGACTCTGAAACCAGAAAACCTGGGTTGGATTTCTGGTCTAACTTTCTAGGGACAAGTTCCTTAACTTCAACTTTGTGCCTTAACAGCCACATCTAAAAATCGGGGATAATAACTGTGTTGACCTCATTGTGTTTGTGTGAGAATTCAATGTGTTAAAACATGCTCACAACAGTACCACTGTGCTTGGCATATAGTAAATGTTCAATAAATATTTGGCGGTAGCAGCCGCAACAGCACCACTTTCTGGACTATTAGACCAGTAGGTAGAGATTAAGAATATGAACTTGAATTCAGATAAAGCAGTGTGCAAATCTTCAGTCCTCCACTTACCAGCGGCGCTGTCTTCAGCAAACTGCTTAACCTCTCTAAGTCTCAGTTTTCTCACCTATAAAATCATAATGTAGGCCTTCAAGGGTTTTGTGGAGAATAAAATAAAGTAATACATGATGCATACTATTGGGTATAAGGGCTAAAAAGAATGCATGTTATCTAAACAAGACGAAAAGACAACCCTCAGAATGGGAGAAAATATTTGCAAATGAAGCAACTGACAAAGGATTAATCTCCAAAATTTACAAGCAGCTCATGCAGCTCAATATCAAAAAAACAAACAACCCAATTCAAAAATGGGCAGAAAACCTAAATAGACATTTCTCCAAAGAAGATATACAGATTGCCAACAAACACATGAAAGAATGCTCAACATCATTAATCATTAGAGAAATGCAAATCAAGACTACAATGAGATATCATCTCACACCAGTCAGAATGACCATCATCAAAAAATCTACAAACAATAAATGCTGGAGAGGGTGTGGAGAAAAGAGAACCCTCTTGCACTGTTGGTGGGAATGTAAATTGATACAGCCACTATGGAGAACAGTACGGAGGTTCCTTAAAAAACTAAAAATAGAACTACCATACGACCCAGCAATCCCACTACTGGGCATATACCCTGAGAAAACCATAATTCAAAAAGAGGCATGTACCAAAATGTTCATTGCAGCTCTATTTACAATAGCCAGGACATGGAAGCAACCTAAGTGTCCATCAACAGATGAATGGATAAAGATGTGGCACATATATACCACATGCATATGTGGGTGGATGGATGGAATATTACTCAGCTATAAAAAGAAACGAAATTGAGTTATTTGTAGTGAGGTGGATGGACCTAGAGTCTGTCAGACAGAGTGAAGTAAGTCAGAAAGAGAAAAACAAATACCGTATGCTAACACATATATATGGAATCTTAAAAAAATAAATAAAAGGTCATGAAGAACCTAGGGGCAAGACGGGAATAAAGATGCAGACCTACTAGAGAATGGACTTGATGATACAGGGAGTGGGAAGGGTAAGCTGGGACAAAGTGAGAGAGTGACATGGACATATATACACTACCAAACGTAAAATGGATAGCTAGTGGGAAGCGGCCGAATAGCACAGGGAGATCAGCTCCATGCTTTGTGACCACCTAGAGGGGTGGGATAGGGAGGGTGGGAGGGAGGGAGACGCAAGAGGGAAGAGATATGGGGACATATGTATATATATAACTGATTCACTTTGTTATAAAGCAGAAACTAACACACCATTATAAAGCAATTATACTCTAATAAAGATGTTAAAAAAAGGAATGCATGTTATCATCATCATCATCTGTACAACCATTATCATTATCATCATTATCTTTCCTCCTGGTAAAATACAAGCATGGAAAAATACTTTATCTCTTTAGGTTTACTGTATTCAAGGTCAAGGGAACCTACACAAATTAGTGAGGTGTTCCCACTAACCATGAAGCATCACCCACTTTGATCAACCTCTCTTCATAAGTAAATTAAGAGATATGAACTAAAACTCTCAAGATCTCTCCAGCTTTAAAATGTTTCATTGTCAAGTCTATAAACATTTCCATGAATAGGTTTTTCTGATAAACATCAATTGTCCAGGGAGCCTCTGGGACAGAATACAGAAAGTGTAATTTTAGGATGGTAGAAAAAGGAGAGAAGAAATTATTAAAATATGGATTGATGCTTGGAAGGGTGGATAGATGGAGATAGATACATACATACATACACACATAAATATATACATACATACATAGATTATCAAACAGATGACTAAATGCAGCAGGTTCAAAGTTTCATCTGGTGCAACAGAATCCTGGGAGAAAGATTCAGTAAATGGAAAGGAAGGTGGACCCAAAATTTATTGGACACCTACTCCCCAGGTCAACTTGAACTTGCTACTTTATTTTATTGTCCACATCTTATGGTTGAATCCCAAAGGGGAAGTCCCAAAAGTTACAGCACTTATAAGTGGTAGAACCTGGACTTCAACCAAGGACTGTTGAACTCCAAAGCCCAAGTTCTATTTCCAAAGAGTTGAGTCTGCCAGTTCAGAGTGAACCTGGCCGAAGAGCAGCCACAAACCTGAATTCTTAATGAGAAAAGCAAAGGCAGAATAAGAAAGGATGCTTGGTTAATTTCATAGGAAACCCTTTCCTCTTCCAAGTGTAGGTGAAAATGGACTAAAATGAAACTCTCATCTTGGAAATAAAATCTGCTCTGTGCAGCCAGCTGAATCTATATGTAATATACTTTGCAACTGGCTCTTTGGAAATTTAAGCTGGGTCAGTCTGGGCTGACCTCCTTAACCAATTTTAAATCTAGGCAATATCTAAAACATTTTACTCTGGGGGAAAAATCTTTCTCATAAAGCAATTAAGGAAGCTGAACAATAAATAGGACACCTTTTCTAGTAATAAAGGATGGAATTGCTTGTCCTGCATTTTCATCACTTGTTTACTCAAATTTTTTTCCACTACAGAGTTCACACTGCACAGAATTCCTGAGCATCCACGTTAATCAACTACTGCGCTTCACAGAAACCAGCTCAGCTTAAGCTAATCCTCTCATCAGCTAGATAAATAATATCTTAGACCTTTCTAAGAGTGGTCCAATTGGTTTTATTATTGTTATAATCTTGTTACTTTCATTACCAGCATTGGACTTTTTAATACTGACCTGATACTCAGAGCCCACCAATCTAAGGTCATGGCTTCAATGTCAGAAAGCTCTGGGGGAGGAAAGGTTTCAATGAAAGTTCAAAGGGTGGGCCCAGAACATCCAACAACATCAAAAAGCTAAGCAGAGAGGGACAAGTTGAGATTGTTTATTTTATTATAAGGTCATGGAAATTGAGCTGAAAGCAAGGAATTGGCTTGTCCAGACACAGGCTAGTGAGTGACAACGTCTTGACTCATGGCCCAGTGCTGCCTCAAACTAATTTGGGTTCTGTTAGTAATAAAGCAGAGGAGAAGGGATATTTCACAGGCTCTTAGCACTGTCAGACACAATACAGAGCACACAACAATGGTGGTACATGGAAAACCATATTTTTAACTTTTAATAGTTAAGCATTTATTTCACTATGTATTAGAAAAAATGACTAGTATAGTAAACTTGAGATTTTATGAATATTTTTGTTTTTAATGATACTAAGGGAGGTAGAAAAGCAAGAAAGTAAATTGCTTTAAACAAAAATGTTAAGTAAAATTGTGCTAGCAGTTTTCAGATACAGTATGAGATACTTAAATTACTACAATTTGGGAAATGTTGGTGCAAACCCATTCAATTTCCCTGAATATTCTCGATCACTTCACTTCTCTGTGCCTTTGCCAATAGATATTTCATCCTATTTCACCCTAAAATAAACTTCCCTAAGCTTTTCTTCCTGGAGAAATCCAAAATACCTCCACAAATTTCATCTCCTTTGTTATGCCTTCTCTGGGGTCTCCAGTTCCTTATTCCCTACTGTGGGTTTCCTTCACCACTTGGTATATACCTATATCTTCCTTATCTCCTTGTATCAGTCAGCTTTATCTGCAATAATGCTGCATAAAAAACAACCTCCAAAACTCAAAGGCTTATAAGCACAAATACTTATTTCTTGCTCATGTTGCATTTCAGCAGCAGTGGGTCAAATGCTGTGCCTCCGCCAGGTTGTGACCAGGTCTGGGTCTGATCCTCATGTTTTCTCATTTAAGTACCCAGGCTGAGGAGCAATCCCCTAGTCAGGACCATTAAGTTCTCATTTTAGAGGGTGGGAACGCAAAAGAAATTTAGAGAAAATTTGCAATACCTCTAAAACATTTATTGCGCTATGGCAAACCATCACACCCACCCACAATTCCACAGACAAAAGCAAGCCCACACGGCCAAGTCTAACATCAAGCAGGCTGCCCCCCTGAAGAAGTGAGCGTGAGGATTTGCTGATAATAATACAAACTTCCATGCTCCTGATGTTGTAATAATGTGTTTATATCTCTGACATTGGCACTAGACTGAGCTCTTGGAAGGTAGAGACTAGGTATAAGGGATGTTTGTCATTGCTTTTGGAAAATCTTACTCCAAGTTAAAATATAGAAACTCACATTACCAGATTCTCTTGCAGCTATGGCAGCTAAGCATGTAACCAAGGCTCCTCCAATCAGGAGAACTCACTGGAGACTTCAGTTCAGACATAGTATCCTGCAGAAGGCAGGGCCATGTGGAAGCCTTTCCAGCAATATGGACATTTGCCTTTCAGCACTGGCTTCAGTCTGAGAAGCTTTTCCCCAGTGACAGGAGCAGAGGCTATGCTAGAGCAGTCCTGTGGAAAAAATTGGCATTCTGGCTGCCAGTGTTGGCCAGTAGATGGCTAGCCCAGAGATTCTATGAGCTACCAAATATCCTTTGATAAATTTCTTTTCTGCCTAAATTAGCTAGAATAGATTCTGTAGTTTTGCAGCTCTGAGCCTAACTAATACACTACATCTAACCACTGTGCCCAGCACAAGGCGGATGCTGCAGGTTTGATGGAAAAAAGTAATTTATAAGATTAAGAATAGCTAGTTTATTGAGCAGTTACTGTATACCAGGCACCCTTCTAAGATATTTTAATCAATTTTCCTGTTTAACTATTATAATGACCCTTTGAGGTGAACGCATTGTAAAGATCAAGGCACTGAGGTTAGGAATGAATAACTATCAAATCATCAAATAACTAGCAAGAGCTCCTCTGGAGGCATTATTTCTCTCGCACTGCTTTAATTAAAAAACATGGTCTCCAAAACTTTGCATGTACCTGATTCAGTCAGGAGCACCTCTCTTGAATGGCCGTATGGAGTTTCTTGGTGTCTCTTTTGTCAGTGCATTTAGAAGACATTTAGCAAACACTCGGTTTGGAGCAGTCGTTTAACTCTTCTTATATTCTCCTCCATTGTTTATTTCCTCACATAAAGTTTTATTCTCTTCCTAAATGATCTCTGGGGGGTTGAAGGACTGGAAAAGCTTTTTAGAAGGATTGTTTCAGTAGCTCCACTAGCCTCTTTAGGAAAGTGACTCTGAAATAACTCAGGTGTTATTTTTAAATCTTTACTTAGTGAATTAACCCTTCAGCTGCTTTCAGAGATGAGAAGCACTATCAATTCTGTTTTGCTAATTTTCTGCTCCAAGATCAAATACCCAGAGTAAAGTTAGACTGAATTCTGCAGTATTCTGGAAGATTGCAGAATCTTAAAAAAATTACCTCAGCTGATTCTATTAATGTGCGTAGCTTTTGGCTGGAAAAAAGAAAATGAGAGACAAAGCAGTTTACAATCTGCATGAATTGTATTGATAGGTCTCTGTGCAGGGCTCTTCCTCCCAAAAATCATCCAGATGAAGGAAATTGGCTCTTTCACATCAACTGCCAGCCCCTTCTCTCTCCTGTTTGTCCTGGTCTTGGGTGTCCTCCTATTTTTTGTTCATTAGGAAAGAAGGAAGCTAACAATGGTAAGGGCCAGATGAGTAGGTATTGAGTAGAAAACACATAACCTCATTCAATTTTCACAACCACCATTATGGACCCCTAAAGTGGAAAGGGATGAAGCTGAGGTCTGGAGTAGTGAAAGGACCAGCTAATGAGCAGCAGACTTGAACTTCTAGTTCAGTGTACATTGTATTAGATCACGTGGCCAAAAGCCCAATCATATCGACTTGAGAGAGATTTGCATTTTAAAATTCAAGGATGAAAATTCTTGAAAGCACAAAGAAAGGAAGCAAAAGCCTGGAGCAGAAACAGAGAGGCTTCCGCCAAGCACGTTGACCTGCAGACAAGTTGTAGGAAGCCTGCCAATTAAGCCACGTATAAAACCAGCTCTACCTGCTTTGCGAATTGCTTTCAGGTAGTCTTTAGCTGTCAGAGTGTTTCATCTAAGAAAATAATTCATCCAGAGACTGACCAAGCCTAGGGGAACACCAACTTGAGTGCCTGTTGCAGGAGTTCTTTCCTGTGCTGGGTGAAATAAGATTGGAAATGTTACCTGGTCTTCAAGCTCCTACATAAATGGCATGTCCCTCAAGCCTTCTTCCTAAGAAAGAAAGATCATTGAAAATCAGGAAGGACTGGTACTCAACGCTCAGTGAATCCATGTATCTATTCTGAATGGGTCCACAGAACCAGTCCACCCAGTGACACGGTGAAATATCCTGATGGCCACCACTTATGGACCAACATGGTGTAGATTAAGAGTAAAGGCTCTGGGGCTGGATCCTGCCTCTGTCATCTCTGTGTGTTCTTCAGATCTTCAACATCCTTACTGATTTTCTGTCTGCTTCTTCTATCAATCATTGAAAGAGAGGTATTGAAATCTCACCTGTAACTGTGGATTGTCTTCATCTTTGGCCGTCCTATTACTTGTTGCTTCATTTATTTCAATGCTCTGTTATCAGTGACACAGCAGTTTCAAATTGTCATATTCTCCTGTTGAATTTACCCCTTAACCATTATAAAATGACCTTCTTCAACCTTAAGAAGATTCTTTGCTCTGAAATCTACTTTGTCTAATGTTACTACAGACCTTGCAGCTTTCTCCTGATTAATGTTAGCTTTCTATATCATTTCCATTCTTTTTCTTTAAACCTATTTGTGCGTTTATATTCAAATGTGCTTACTGTACTAAGAATATTGATAGATCTTACTTTTTTATCCAATTTAACAATCTCAGCTAAAGTGATTCTTAATATGACTAGGCTTAAATCTATCACCTTTCTATTTGTTTTCTATTTGCCCCTCTTTCTATTTGCTCTATTTTTCCTCTTTGTTTTTGCCCATTTTAAGAGCATTTTTACTAGTCTATTTTATCTCCTCTTTGGCTTATAAACTATTGCTTTTTGTTGTGTTAGTATAGTGGTTGCTTTAGGGTTTAAAACATGTAGCTTTAACTTATCACAGTCTACTTTCAAGTGATACTTTACAATTTCATGTATAGTATAAGAAAATTTCAATAATACATTTCTATGTTTCCTCTTTCACCTTGGTGCCATGTTTTTAAACATCTTACTTCTACATAATGTTACAAATCACACCTTACTTTATTACCACTTTTTTTAAACAATAAATTATCTTTCATTAGTTAAACTTTTTCTTTGAGATAACTGTAGATTGTAAGAAATGATACAGAAATTCCATGTAATCTTTACCTAGTTTGCTTCAATGGTGATATCCTGCAATGCTGCAGTACAATGTCACAGTCAGGATAGAGACATTTATACACACAACCAATCTTATTCACATTTACCCAGTTTTCTTTATACTGATATGTGTACGTGTATTCAGTTCTGTAAGTTCATGTATCTCCCACCATAATCAATTGTCTTTTAAAGAGATTTGCTGTGGACTGAATTGTGTCCCCCACAATTTCATATGCTAGAGCCCTAATCCCAATGTGATGGTATTTGGAAACAGGGGTCTTTGATGGGTTTAGTGCTCTTGTAAGAAGAGACACCAGAGAGTGCCCTCTCTCTCTCTGTAGCTCTATCTCTATCTCTATCTCTATCGCTCCCTCTGTCATGTGAGGACACAGCTAGAAGAGAGCCATCGGCAAGATGTGCTACAGACTGAATTGTATCCCTTCCTCCTCCTACTCTCAATCCATCTGTTGAAATTCTAACCTCCAGTTCCTCACGATGTGACTGTATTTGGTGATGGGGTCTTTAAAGAGGTGACTGAGTTAAAATGAGGTCATTAGGGTGGGCCTTAGTCCAATATGACCAGAGTCCTTAAAAGAAGAGGAGATTAGGACACATACAGACACAGAGGGAAGACCATGTGAAGACACAGGGAGAAGATAGGGAGAGAGACCTCAGGAGACACTAATCCTACTGATATCTTGATCCTGTACTTCTAGCCTCCAGAACTGCCAGAAAGTAAATGTGTGATGTGCAAACCACCTAGTCTATGGTGTTTTGTTATGGCAGCACTGGCAAACCAATATGGTCATCATTAGGGAGGCGAAGACTGAATCCTACTCACTTCACTGTACAGTTGTTATTTCTCACTTGCATCAGAAAGCAACATATTAGATATTTCTTTGGCACTATCAAATGCCCAGTTCTCCATCAAACATTCATCTAGTGATTTTACTACCCATAGAAAATCTTTCCTTAAATCAATGTTTCCAAGAGGGTGTGTAAAATGAGATATTTAATTCTATCATTCCTTTCCTATTTATTAGCTAATGTTCTCTTATAAAATAGAGATTTCTGTCATCAACTAGGGCTGTTTGGTAACACCAAAACATAAGTTCTATCGGAAAGGTAGGATAAGTGTTTAACACTGTTCGTATAATTACCAATTTTCAGAGGAATCAGTTATGTTTAAAACTGCCTCAAATGAGATTTTTTTCTTTATCTTTTCTTAACTATTATTACAGAATCACAGATTTTTATTGATTAAATGTTTTAACCTATTATAATAATTACAGCCTTTATGTTCAAATTCTCATAACATTTTATAACAGTTTTTAAGCTGACTCTTGGGTCTCTTTTACATTACACTGTTAAACTTTGAAAGATTCTTTGCTTTTTGGCACAAGATGTTTCTAATTCATCTTGGCCCCAGACCCAGGATTTCCCATTTTTCTGAGAATCTCTAGTTCCTTTTAGTGTATAATTGAATCAGAGGTCATAATCTGGATGCCAAGTGTACTCTTTGTTACCATTTCTATGGATAGAGCTAGGGAAAAGAGTGTGTGTGTGTATGAATGTGTATAAGTGTGTGTGTGTGTGTGTGTATATACACACACACAAACATACATATATACATATATATATAATCCTGTGTTCTTACTAATATTTCAATTCAATAACATTTTCTTTAACTTTATAATTGTGTCTTAAACTGAAAATGGTGACTTCTGAGAGCATTAACAAGATTATTCATTTGCTCTAACCAACATTATAAAAAATTACTTTCAGAGTATCAATGCTGAAGTTACGATAAACAATAAAAATATTTCTGGAAGTTTAAAATTTCTTTATACCTCTTTTCATCCTTAGCATATTTCCCATCGAGGATTACAGTGTTCTAAAGCCCATGAAATAAATTTGTTCTCCCTGTGCCTGTGATGCCAGCTTGACATATGGTTAGATTCTTTCTCTTATTACTTTCAATTTAAAAGGGTTTTTTTTTATGGCAGTGTATTTGTATGATTTAAAGGCCAAAACTATACAGAAAGTTCTGTCTAGAAAAATCATGTTTCTACCACTTATCCCTCCATCCTCTCCCCTCTATCATAGCTGATCTTTTTGTTTTAGTTTTTACCTTTTCAGTGTGTTTGTCAGTTTCCATGGTTATAAATTTTTTAAAAAATTTTTATTGGAGTATAGTTGATTTACAATGTTGTGTACAGCAAAGTGAATTAGTTATATATATATATATATATATATATATATATATATATATATATATATATATATATCCACTCTTTTTCTTTTTTTTTAAGATTCTTTTCCCATGTAGACCATTACAGAGTATTGAGTAGAGTTCTCTGTGTTATACTGCAGGTTATTATTAGTTACCTATTTTTATATATAGTGATGTGTATATGTCAATCCCAATCTCCCAATTTATCCCTCCCACCCTCATCCCCTGGTAATCATAAGTTTGTTTTCTACATCTGTGACTCTACTTCTGTTTTGTACATAAGTTCATTTGTACGCCCTTTTTCTTAGATTCCATATATAAGTAATATCATATGATACTTGTCTTTCTGTGTCTGACTTACTTCACTCAGTATGACAATCTCTAGGTCCATCTATGTTGCTGCAGATGGCATTCTTTTGTTCTTTTTTATGGCTGAGTAATATTTCATTGTATATATATGTACCACATCTTCTTTATGCATTCTTCTATTGATGGACATTTAGTTTGCTTCTTTGTCCTGGCTATTGTAAATAGAGCTGCAATGAACATTTGGAGTGCATATGTCTTTTTGAATTATGGTTTTCTCAGGGTATATGCCCAGAAGTAGGATTGCTGGGTCATATGGTAGTTCTATTTTTCGTTTTTAAAGGAACCTCCATACTGTTCTCCATAGTGGCTGTATCAATTTACATTCCCACCAACAGTGCAAGAGGGTTCCCTTTTCTCCACAACCTCTCCAGCACTTATTGTTTGTAGATTTTTTTGATGATGGCCATTCTGACCGGTGTGTGGTGAAAACTCATCGTAGTTTTGATTTGCATTTCTCTAATAATTAGTGATGTTGAGCAGCTTTTCATGTGCTTCTTGGCCATCTGTACGTCTTCTTTGGCGAAATGTCTATTTAGATCTTCCACCCATTTTTTGATTGGGTTATTTGTTTTTTTGATATTGAGGTGCATGAGCTATTTGTATATGTTGGTGATTAATCCCCTGTCAGTTGCTTCGTTTGCAAATATTTTCCCCCATTCTGAGGGTTATCTCTTTGTTTTGTTTATGGTTTCCTTTGCTGTGCAAAAACTTTTAAGTTTAATTAGATCCCATTTGTTTATTTTTGTTTTTATTTTCATTATTCTAGGAAGTGGATCAAAAAAGATCTTGTTGCAATTTATGTCAAAGCGTGTTCTGCCTATGCTTTCCTCTAAGAGTTTTATAGTATCTGTTCTTACATTTAGGTCTTAAACCTTTTTTGAGTTTATTTCTGTGTATGGTGTTAGGGAGTTTTCTAATTTCATTCCCTTACATGTAGCTGTCCAGGTTTCCCAGCACCACTTATTGAAGAGTCTATCTTTTTTCCATTGTAAATTCTTGCCTCCTTTGTCATAGATTAGGTGACCATAGATGCATGGATTTTTCTCTGGGCTTTCTATCCTGTTTCCATAGTGTAAATATTCTTAACATGGCCAATTTCAAGCTCCCACATGGGTGCCCGCTGGCTGGCAAAACTCCTGAAAATTTAACAATCAGCCTCAGCTGATTAACAATCAGCTGCCTCGAGTGAGTCTTTACCTGTCTCCTCCACCTCCTGCTTGTACAAGAGGTAGTAAGCTGCTCTGAGCCTTGATTTTTTTTTCTGTTTTGTTTTGTTTTTCCCCTACTTAATAAAATTTGGTTAGATGCCATGAAGTGGTTGTCATATAAGTCATTAGAACCTCTTCCTTGCCTATTTCATTTCATGTAACATGACCTTCCACTTTTTCCCTAAGTATGGACATATGGGAGAGTTTAAATTTGGAGTCAAAAAGATTTGGGTTCTGACCCTAAATGAGACTTTTAATATGTGTGAGCTTTGGCTGGTTTCCTTACCTCTCTGAACCTCAATTTCCTAATTTATGAAATGGGAACCATAACAAAAGTTTATGGTTTAATAACTTGAAATAAAATGTTCAAATATAATATTAATGATAATTTTAATAGCCAGCTCTTATTGAGCATTCAATTTTTTTCCAGGCACCATTTTTAGTACTTAACCTAGATTAATTCACTTCATCAAACATATGGTGTATACTATTCACAACATCAAAATGTGATGTATACTATAATTATCATCCTTTTACAGATGGAGAAAGTGAGTCACACAGAGGCTAGGAAATGTTCTCACACTCATATAGCTAGTAAGTGATGGGGCCAGGATTACACTCAAGCCATCTACCTCCAGAGACTGCCCTCAGTTTAACCACTACCCTCCAGCAAGCGCCTGGTACAGAGGGGTCACTTAGCGGAGTTAGTTTCGTCACCTCCCTCTAGTTCTTTGGTTTCAGCTGCAACTTCCTCTTAGGTATTCAAGGAAAGTTCTTCTCAATGTGTGGAGCTCCTGAGCTTCTCTCACCAACTATTCATCTTCCTTTCCTTGTTCCATCCTCCAAATCACTCCCTACCCACTCCAAATTCATGGCCACAGTCCATCTTTGGGGAAACTGAAAAATGGACAGGAAAAGCTTAGCTGGCAGCACTGCCCTGACCTCTCCCTAGTTCGGAGACCCTCTGAACTGCCCCCTCCAGTTACCCAGCACAGCAGGGTGTCCATACTGATAGATTGGTATCTTTGTTGGACTAGTTGTCAATATTTTGAATATTTAACAAAAAGTTTCCATTGTATGTGCTCTCATTGTTTAAATGGGGAAACTGGCTCAAAGAGATTAAATTATTTGCCTGAATCCCAGGGAAGTCAATCCTAAGATTCAAGCCCAAGGCAATGTGACTACCAAACTCCTTTTTTTTTAACCTATAAATAATTATTTTCTTTTTTTTTACTCATTTTTTTAAATTGAAGTATAGTTGATTTACAATGTTGTGTGATTTTTTGCTGTACAGCAAAGTGATTCAGTTATACATATATATACATTCTTTTTTATTATGGTTTATCACAGGATACTGAATATAGTTCCCCATGCTATACAGTAAGACCTTGTTGTTTATCCATTCTACACATACTAGTTTGCATCTGCTAACACCAACCTCCCACTCCATTCCTCCCCAACTCCCCTCCCCCTTGGCAACCACAAGTCTGTTCTCTATGTCTGTGAGTCTGTTTCTGTTTCGTAGATAAGTTCATTTGTGACTACCAAACTCTTAACCTTTGCAGTTGGCATGGTAATTTTGAAAGGAGATGGAAATCATCATTTCCAAGACTACTTGGGGGAGAGGCTGCTTTCACTCAGTGAAGGCTTAACTGTCCAATTAGAAAGCTTTGCCCTCAACGCTGCCCTAAATCAGAGGTACGATCTCAATCACCAGCATTTGGCTTGGGCTCAGGATCCTAGGGCTGTCAATTAGATTTAATACTTTACCACAGACTCAGTGCTGATTTAACAGGGACCCTGCTGCTTTAAGAGTGGATAAAATTAGATGCTGAGACCATGATTCATCTCTAGCATCATTGCAAGGATACAATGAGATAACTCATGCAAAGAGGTTAGCGTGATGTCTGGCACATGGCACTCAGGAAGTGCTATTGATTTTATTATTACCGCAGGAAAAAAGTACATGAGAGAAGACTGAGAAGCAGATCTGGATTTAAAACTCAGAACTGACACTTAGTGACCTTAGTAAGTCCTTTACATCTCTGAGTATTCTCCTCTTTAACTGCTGCAAGGAGTAAATGAGATAATATATGTAAAGCATCTAGCACACGGTAGACATGAATATAAGAGAGCAAACTTGATTCTGTATTTGCCCAGCAGCAAAAAGTTAATGAAGGGCTTTAACATTTGTGCAAAGAGCAAAGGAGGAGGGCTACAAAGACCTGTCTTCGTATTTGAAAAAAGAGCAAAATTACGACTCTTCTCTGTCCCTTTTTCTTTCTCTGTATAATGGCTGGTTTGGAGTCCATGATGTCCTCCCAGCTCCAGTGATGTGCTATTTCTTGGAACACCTGTCACTCCTTCCAGTGATGCTGTGAAATAGTCAACAGGCATTGCGCCCATCTTACAAATGAGGAGGCCAAGACTCAGGATGCCAGGGACTCAGAATCACAGACTTTCAAGGTCGAAAGGATCCTTAGAGAGTGTCTTGTCCAGTGATCCTTGACCTCCTAAATCCCCTTATCTATCACCCCTTCTTCAGTCCTTCTCCCTCTTGACAGGGAGTGGGCTGGGAACGTTGTTCCTCTTTGATGACATTGAGAGTCCGGCAGAGAGAGCCCGTAGCCAGCTGTCACGGGGGAGGGTGCCGCGGAAGATGGACCTGCCATCACACAGGGATGAAGATATGGTGAGAAACAGGACTGAACAGTGGTAAGGATTCAGAAGCCCTTGGTTTATTCACCCTAGTCCTGGTCAACCCAGTGGGAGGTACAAGTTCACGGACTCAATAAAGCCATTTATCCATCAACGAGTCTTCCTATGGATGAGGTTAGTCTCTGGCATTAGCACAAAGTACTTCCAGATTCCATCCTAGTGCTTTTTGCCCTGGTTTTAGGAATAGCAAATTGCATAATCTCCTTTGTCTGATTCTGTTAATTGTCTACATTCTGCTTCACCTGCAGAATCTCTCTAGACATACAGGGCTACATCTAAAACTCCCTACTTGGTATATGTTGCATATGAAAATTTATCTCTAATTTAATGTAAAACTTTTACCCATCTTTTCTGGAAGTTCCACAAACACCCACATGTTTGGTAACTAGGCCAAAAGGACTTCCAGGCTTCAGAGGCCACTGTAGTTGCTTCTATGCTTTATTACAGTGAAAGGAAATGCAGCAGGATCCGTGTGGGGAGAACACTTAACAGGGGGAGTCTGGAGGAGTCCAAACACAGGCTTCCAGTGTTCTCCCTCCCAAGGGAATTGTCCTGTAGAAAGTGCTCCTTCCTGCAGTGAAATACAGCCCTACGTGTATGGCGTTTCTGCTGAGGAAGCACAGGTAAGACTCAGAGTCCAGGGTCGTTATTGCGGACTGTTCACATGGTCACTCCAAGAAAGAAGGCAGGTGTTCACCATCCACATTGTTGGCACAGTCTAGGCAAATTGGTATGGCGGGTTTCAGTGCCCTAGGCATACAAAACAGGCTTATCTGTTAATAACAGAGGGAAGACGCCAAAGCCAAGTTCCCAGATGCCAGGCAATGGTCACCTCAAACACAGGCCCATCTAATGAGCAACATCAAGTTTTTTATGTGAACTCTTTCCTGCAACTCATTCATGCCTCTTTGGGACAGACACGAAAAGCCCACCTGCTTATTTAATTTTTGAAATTTCACAGTGGGTTAAACATCAGGACTAGGTTGACAGCAGGTTTGATGTCTGCTCACGAAGAGTTTATACAACGTTACAACACTTTCCTCTTCCGTGTTGGAGAATCACTCATTTAACCCACTGAGCATCCTCCCTCATTCACACGTGGACCTTGAATCCAGGCCTTCTTATCTCCCTAGAGTTCCTTCTCAAACTTAACTGCAAGCTGTAATCACCTAAGGAGCTTTAAAAACTACTGAGCCTGGGTCCCATGCCCAGAGATACAGATTAAATTTGTCTGGGGTGCAGTCTGGGATTTGGAATTGTTTACGCTACCCAGGTGATCCTAGTGTGTAGCCAAAGTTAAGAACCATTCCCGAAGGCCAGTGGTTCTCAAACTGGGGATCCCCGACCAGCAGCATCAGCCTGATCCAGGAACTTGTTAGAAATGCAAACTCTCAGGTCCCACCCCAGGCTTACTGAATCAGAAATTCTGGATGTGAGACCCAGAAATCTGTGTTTCAATAAGCCTTCCAGGTGATTCTGAGGTATATTCAAATTTGGGAACCATTGCCCTAAATGAGGATACAAGTTTTCTGCCAGCCCCTGGGCTCTTGGTCAGGCTGCTTTTAGCCACAGGAAGTCCCAAGCACTACACCTGTGTGCTCCTAAGAGCCTCGACTTGCACAGCTTTGCTTAGTATCTCTTTTTTATTTATTTATTTATTTTTTTTGTGGTACGCGGGCCTCTCACTGCTGTGGCCTCTCCTGCTGTGGAACACAGCCTCCGGACGCGCAGGCCCAGCGGCCATGGCTCACGGGCCCAGCCACTCCGCGGCATGTGGGATCTTCCCAGACCGGGGCACGAACCCGCGTCCCCTGCATCGGCAGGTGGACTCTCAACCACTGAGCCACCAGGGAAGCCCCAGCATCTCTTTTCCTCCCAAATTTCCCAATGCTGCCTTTGGATGTGGGACTCGGCGTGTTAAACTCACAGCCAAGTACAGGAAGATGGATATGTAAACAATATTTGCATACTGCTGGGCAGGACACAGAGAGAGTGTGGAGAGTGAAGAGTCACACAACAGTGCCGGGCAGAGTCAAAACACAGCAAACTGGGACCTGAATTCTACTTTCCATTGTGACTCTCCTGGTACCCAAACGTCTGCATCTCAGTTTCATCATCTGCAAAATGGAGATAATAATTATTTCCAATCTAATCCTGAAAGCCTCTTTGAGGTTTTATAGAAATAATATATAATATAAATAATACATAGAAAGGTGTAAAAGTATGACGAAGATCAGATACTGTTATCTCGGTCTGTAGGGAGAGAGGCAAGGCTGGGAGCACAGTGTCGTCTCTCTGCTGGAAGCTCATTGATCCCATCCTTCCTTTAAGATTTATGTTCACTCAATATGCTAACCACCCTCTGGAAAGTAAAAATTCTATCCAGTTCCTGTATTGGTATCATGTTAATTCACAGAAATATCTCAATCATTTTACTAATTTCGATCTATATATTTTCTCCAATTCAGAGGAATTCCTGATACACGTGCAAGTGTAGCTCTTGCATTGCCTGCATCGGTGCTTTCAGGGGACTCTCGTAGGGTCAGGGGAGGGAAGGAAGGGAAGGAAACTAGTATTTATCTAGTACTTGTTATGCACCATTGCCTTCCATTTCTTATTGTTTAATCCTGACTGTGAACAACAGAAATTTATGATTATCTGTATGTAATAGATAAAGAAACAGAAGGTTAGAGCGGTTAAGGAACTTGACCAGAACCACACAGAGATAGAGCAGCACTGTGCTGAGGTCTCTGAAGTTCACATGCCTCCCTCTAGCCCAGTGTCTGTTACTTGCAGACACATCTCTGATTATGGGGTGAAGCTGGGGGGGACCCAGTAATTAGAAAGATGGGGATTCCTAGCCACATATGGTTTGTCTGTGACTATGCATCCTTCCCTGAAACGCCCCAGCCTAGTGAACAAGAGATAACTTCACAAAGAACAGACATCCCCCTCTGAAGCTCTGCACATTATGCTTTCCAAATTGAAACATGAAATATCTCATAGGCACTTGTGGAAATCAAACTCTTGTATATGGAGAAAGATAGTGTAAATCCCTGGCAGTTGCGAATCACCCAACCCAGGGAAAGTTACTTTGGAGTGCGAACAGCCTTGCTCGGGAAAGCAGGGGACTAATCTATCTTCAAACTCAGACTCTCCTGAGATGTCTGGATGTCTGCCGGCACATCCAGGGCCCATCACCAACATGGCAGAAAGGCATGAGGTACGGCAAGAGTCCCTGGATGTCCTCCTCGTGCTCCGAGGCTGCAGGCACATGCCCACGGGCACTTGTTCCTCTGAGTCATTCCCTCTCTGAAGCTCTGAGAAGTTACTGCAGACCCTCTAAACCTGCTTCCACACGCTTCCTCAATTTTTCACTTTCAGTTGTCAGGAGGTCTTAGTAATGGTTTTCCATTCTTTCCAGGTGGTCTCCTTTCATAGACCTCCCTGCTCATTTCAGGTTTAGAGTTAAAAATAACACTGTATTATACTGATCCATGGAATGTAACTTAAATGGTTGCATTTCCAGAACAATAAATGTCACTGTACACTGACTAAGTACGTCACACAGAACTATGCCTTGTCCTGAAGATAAAGCAATAGAACCTCTGAACCCAACTTCGGCTTATAGAGCCGATGGGGGAATCAACCTAGCTGAGTGAATCCCTGCAAAGCAGCTTGCTAGTGGGACCATTCATAGGTGCTCCATCTGGCTCTGGTGCCCCTTTTCTTCCTCCACAACATCTTCCACTTCCCTTTGGGGCACTTAGCACATTGTTTTGGTGCTGCTGGTTTACGCACCTGTATACCCAGCAACACTCTCCACTTTTTGAGGGCTGGAACCACTGTATTCCCAGCATCTATTACCTAATAAGCCTTCGCAAAAAAATGTTTGTGGGAAGAATGAATGGGATAAGGAGTTGCTCCTGAGTTAAATGTTTATAAATTGAAATCTATTTCAAGTGTATTCACTGGGCGCTTTTGAACTAACTTAGGGCAAATTGATTTTTAATGCAGTTCCTTCAGGCTGTGTTAGGAGATGAGAAAGTGTAGGATCAGGAGAGGAAAGACAGGCCCAGAGGAAGGAGGGACAGTCATGGACCAGGTAGGGGGCTGATTCAGCAAGGGGTCCTGGAGTCACAGACAGAGGCCAAAGGCCAAACACAACTGAGCCCTGTGGTCTGGGCCAACACAGAAGGCAGTCCTGCCATGACTCAGAATTAGCACCAAAGTTTCCCCAAACTAATTAGCGGCTAAGGGGAACCCATGAAGAACACATGGGAATCCAGTCATAGTTTTCAAGATAGGACACCCTCAGGTCACTGCATCTGTTGGTCCAGCAATGGGAGGTGAGATTAGGAGCTGCCTGCTTGACGTGGGACACGTCCTAACAACTCCTTAGCTGGGAGTTGTGCAAGCACAGGCAGAAAAACGATGTAGAAGCATGATTCTTCCCTGAGGAGGAAGCTTTGGGCTAGCTCTTAAAGAAGAGAGGTGCAAAGAAGATGATGCCGACGGGAAGTGAGCCAGTGATAGCCTAGGGCATCATGCCCAAGGGTGCAGTCTGGGTGCCTTGCAGGCTTCATGCAGTGGTGGTGGGGAGTATCTCCAAAATGTTTGTGGGAAGAATGAATGGGATAAGGAGTTGTTCCTGAGTTAAATGTTTATAAATTGAAACATATTTCAAGTGTATTCACTGGGCGCTTTTGAACTAACTAACTTAGGGCAAACTGATTTTTAATGGGTCTAGTGGATCACATATTTTGAATGTCACCACTGAGAGTCCATTTCTAATATGCATCATTCGGGTTAACAGATCAATTTCACCAGTAAAAAAACCATCTCAGATATTCACTGAGTTACTCAGTAAAGCCTAAATTATTGATCCAATATGGGTAGCAGACATTTGCATCTGTCTCCATCAGAGTGTGCCCTCCTCATTAGGAAGTGAGCAATGTGTAGGTGATAGATTAATACCACACACACACACACACACACACACACACTCACACATGCACAAACAAAATCACACTCTGTATACTGAAGTATGTTCAAGTACATTCCAGACGTCATAACTAGCAGTAGCAAAACCTCAGGTTGGCTTGACTGCATGATTGCCTGAGATCTTGCCCTTATTCCTGGATCTTTGGAAGCTGAGGCAAGTAGCTCTGTAGCTAAGTGTGCCCATGAGAAGGAAGTGGCCACTCAGCAGAGCTCTGCACCACATGGTCCTGGGCAAGACAAAACCTCAGAATGGTGTCCTCAGCTTGAGAATCTCCTTCCTGTAACCCCTCCTCCAACTCTTGGGACAACCCTAGGAAGGAGTCACTAAAAAGTTGGATATTTTTTCCTCCAACTCTGGTGTGTGTTGGTTGCGCCAGATTTGATTTGGTTTAGAAACAAAAACGTAAAGGGACATTCCTGACATCTTAATTATGATGGAGCACAAGCATACTCGTGACACATCCATTATCTAATTTAATTCTCAAAGCCGAAGTATGGGTTTGGGATTAAGTTTTCCCATTCTGAAGAAGAGAAAACTGAGATTCTGAGTGGTTCAGAGATCTGCTTAAGGCCACACAGCTGATAAGCCAGGATTCAGCTCTGCCTGACTCTAATGTGGGTGTGTTTTCTGTACTACCCAGGCTGAACTTTATATCAAGTGGCAAAAAGCTGTTTAAATGTGAGGATAGATATATACTCAGGCCATGAAGAGTTAATAAGATACAGAAAAAAGTCAAGGGAACATATTTCCATTTTATTGCCATTTTTGTCCATTTAAAATCTCTATTATGTTCTAGGCTTTTGACCCCTAGCTTTTCTAAAGTAATGATTGGTGAGCCTTGATTGTTTAATTAGAAATATGGCACCCTTATTCAAACAGTTGTCATTACCTAAGCTGTATCGGTCAGAGAATAGTCTAAATACATGGAAAAAAATGCTTGACACGTCTCTTTAATTTAATTGTATTTATTTTCACATTTCTAAAAATACTCTCTCTGCAAACAGCTTCTGGGCACAAATTCAAAACCATAAATCGGCCAAGCTAACAGCACGCTCCTCCTCTGCTTCCTCATTTAGGTAATATCCAAAAACTCACTGTAGTTTCTGTTGTTTTTTAAATACTGTACACAGAGCCAACTGTGGATGGTTGTGACTCGGGTAGCCTCCTGGCTAGGCTTTCAGAAACCCTGATCTAGACAAAGGGAAAGGGAATTTCAAGACCACCTGTCAGGAAGTTGAAATGTTTGCAAAAGTAACAGTTAACACTTATTAAACATTCTGTGTCAGCTACTGCTCCATGAACTCAACTGATTTATTCTTTACAATACTTCTATTCAACCCATTTCACACATGAAGACACTGAGGAAATAGAAAAAAGGATTTCTGGGGTGGGTATCCAGGTCAGGAAAGTGTTCTGGAGAGGATTCCTGAGCTGAGTCCTAAGGAACAAGTGAGTGTTGCCAGGCAACTGGGGGGAGGGAGGGGTTACAGGCAGAAGCGAAGGAAGTATAAGGAGAAAAAGTTGCATGCCAATAAATCTATCGGAAGTTCTTTTTACTAATCCAGAGAGTAGAGGAGGAAAGCCCAGACTCGGCAAGTGCAGTGAAAAAAAGAGAGGATGAACAGAGATAAGGAATATTTTTTCTATTGTTTAAGCGCCCTATCTGTGGTATTTTGTTATGGCAGCCCAGTGTTCAATGATGACTCATTGGAATGGCATGAAATAGTGTTTCGGTGTCCTTAAAAAAAATCAGACTGTTGAGATACAGAAGGATAAAACAAAGAGGAGTTCAAATGCCTGCAGGGGCCTGGATGGACTGCAATTTCACTCCATGACAGGAGAAATGCAGGAAGAGGGCAGCCGTGGGAGACAGGATGAGGGGTTAGTTGGGGCACACTGAGTGGCCACGCCCATGGGACATCTTGGAGATGTTCAGCAGGCAGCTACCCATGTGAGTAGGAAGTTGGTAGAAGGCTGGACTCTGGAGATAAGTCGACAGTTAGCCAGTATGTGGCGGAGCTGACATCCATAGACCACACTTCCTATATTTCATGGGCAGGCAAAGCACCTGGGGGATCTTGCTAGAAATCTAGACAATTCCGTGGCTCCAGGGTGGGACCTGAGACTCAGCGTTTCTAACAAGTGCCCAGGTGCTGTTGATGTTGCTGCTCTGCAGACCACACTTTAAGTAGCAAGATCCTAGAATGTTCCAGGCCCCAAGGAAGAATATTCAGAGAAAAAAAAAGCAGTGGGTTGACAAATATATACCTGTAGGAACATCAATATGTAAAGGTATTCTTTGTCTCAAACGTCAAGGATATACAGGGTTTTGACAAAAGCTATGTCCTGCATCGCCTAAAGAAGCCAAAGGGAGAAGTCAGCCTCTAGCATTTAGTGGTTGACACAGCACAGAGACTACGCTCAACTTTCAGCAGGTGGTCTCATCAACTGGCTGAGACCGAGGCCCCAAGGGCAATAACTGGGTCTGGTCTACATTACAGCCCAAGTGCTAACACAGTACACAACACATAACAGGCATAATGGGCTGGATTGTGCCCTGCAAAATTCCTAGGTTAAAGTCGTAACCTTCAGTACCCCAGAATGTGACTATATTTGGAGACAGATCCCTTACAGAAGTCATCAAGATAAAATGGAGTCATTAAGGTGGGTTTCATCCTGTATGACTGGTGTCTTTATAAGAAGAGGAAATTTGAACACAGGTATGTGGACACACAGAGGAAAGACTATATGAGGACACAGTGAGAAGGCGGCCATCTGCAAGCCGAGGAAAGAGGTCTCAGAAGATACCAACCCCAGACTTCTACCTTCCAGAAATGGGAACAAATACATTTCCATTGTTTAAGACCCCATCTGTGGTACTTTGTTATGGCGACCCAGTGTTCAATGATGAGTCATTGAAATGGCATGAAATAGTGTCTCAGTGTCCTTAAAGCCTTGGAGGTCCCACACCTCACTCCACTGACCTCTTCTGGTTCTGGTATAGCAGGAATTTTTAGATATCTCCTCTACATGACCACTGGTCCCAGGCTTCCATGACCCCCTCCATGAAAGAGCCTTGGCCATGGCACAGAAGTGCAAGTAGCCAGAAGCAGAGCTGCAGGAAGCTGTGAGGAGAGGAACGGGGAAAGCAGTCTGATGGAACCACTCTTCAGATGGAGATTCCTCCCTAGGAGCCAAGTGTTTGAGAAGTCTCAAGGCAGAAGGGACTCTGGGCCTTTGCCTTTTTGCCCAAGGTGACTGGCTTACTTTTTCAGAACCAATGTCTTTTTTGCAATGACTATCGGATCCCAGTGACTTATTTGTATGTTGCAGTCAGATGGCAATTGACTAGTATCAGGAGGTCATGCTGGGAAACTAACCAAATCACACACCCCAGATTCACAACCAGCAGTATTTCAATACTTTAAACCCTGCTCAGCCAATATTTCTAAAACTGACCACCAGTGGTTAAATGGTTCCCCCATGTGGCAGCACCCCCTTAGAACCCCCCAAAGCTCAAACACTTGAAACAAATGCAACTCTTGCATATAAATGTTCAAACAAGTCCCATCAGAAAACAATTTAAAATATCACTTTAAAACAATTTACTTGGGACAATCAAGTATTCTATGAAGGTGATGATTGCACGCTGAGAAGACGTTACAGAGCTTCCTCTAGATAGCATAGGACATACAATTGGAGGATTTTCCAGTCCTACTTAGGACACGTGGGTATTTTCTTTTTCTCCCAAATGCCTGGCACCTAGCAGGGCTCCTTTCTCAAAAGGCGCATCATTAAACCCTAAAAAGAACCAGTGAAGTATTTATATCCAATTTGTACAGATAAAGATACTTAGTACAGAAATGCTTAAGCAACTAGCCCCTGGAACTACACATAATAAATAAATGGAGAGGCAAGAAGTTTTTCTCAGGTTCCCGTGACTCCAAAGACTGTAAGCTTTCTACTGTTAGCATCTTCTTTTTAAGGAGTTCTTCTTCCCTTCAAGGTTACCTGTGTTGTTCATTTTTTACTGATTCACCTGAACATCCTGTAGGCACCAGGTTAGACTTGGAAGTCTAACCCCAGAGGACCAAGCCGGTGACCTTTTAATGCACCTTCCCTGGGGACTAAAGTCACCTTTTTCCATCCATCCAGTCCCCTGTGCTATGTTAATCAATAGCCCCTAAATCCATTTCAAAGAAAACCTTTGCCTGGGATCTGAATTGCTCATTCCATAATCATTTCAAATGATCCCTCTGTTTACCTGCAAATTTCAGGAAGATACCAGACTCTTTTATGAACTGCTCTCTCTATGATCAAAGCAAATCATTCACCCTTGTGATCAAAGAGATGCTAACTCCCAGCTGGTCTTTCCCAACTTGCACAACTCCCACTACCTAAGCCATAATTTTAAAATGGTTCAGCTCAAGACTTCTGATTACAATATATAAATGACCTTGTCACCAGCAGGCTTTGAACAAAGCCACGGAGAGGGCCAGTATAAGCCTCAATATTACGAGAAATTATGGGGACAGTAAATACTGTGATTGTGCAGGTCAATATGCCTTGACAGTTTCTGACCTGCTAATTGGTCTTAGAAATCTTGGGGGCACCCAGCACAACCCAGAGAGAAAGGGGAAGGACGAGGCAAGATGCAGGGGGACCAAGGGGCTTAGAAACGTGCCCCAAGACTTTGAAATCTCCCCAGCTTCTCCTCAGCACTATTTGCCAACAGGATAGCTGAGAGGTGGTAAATAGAAGCATCACTTGGTGACATCCTGTGTCTGGGGTAGTTTACTGAATTACATCTGCAGCTGACACAATATGCAAAGCAAACCTCATGTTTCCCAGCTGATACCATTCAGCACTGGAGAGATCTAGGTTACCCATGGGGAGGAGAGTGGGGACAGCGGGCCTTCTGAATGTGACTTATTATAAAAGGTTGGAGCAGAGGGCAAGGACACAAGACAACTTAGCTAAGCTTCTCCAAACGTGGGGAGGTCAGAACACTAAGTCATTTTTGTAAAACACAATAAATCATCTCAATCACCAGGAAAACAATAGCCGGCCATCCTTGGTGATACCGATGGAGCATGTTCCATGCAGAGGGCACTTGTTTAAAGGCCATCAAGGCCAAGACCTCTGAAACTTAGCTTGTGCAAAGGGACATCGGGTTGGCTTTGGAGAAAGTTCAGCCATCTGAATGTTCTGAGTCTTTTCTGCAGCTCAGGCTACCGATGCATGCTTGAAAACCTCAGGTGAGAGCTTTTCCTTGGGAGTGAGTATTCAGGGTACTGCCCTGTTATTACATTTAACGAAATATATTCACCACAACTTCCTCAACCAAGAAATCGTCAGGTGTCATGGCACAGGTGACCTGGCTATTAATAATCTTCAAGCTGGTCTAGTTCTTATCCAGCAGACTTCACATGAGGAATAAGAGGAGTGAGAGATGGGGAGTGTATGTACAGGCTGGAGGAATAGGAAAGGAAATGGATTCTAATTATGCAGGTTGGGAAAGTGGAGGCCTGAGAAGAACTAGACGGTCAGCAGTTAGCACATAACCTCTGCCACCCAGCATAGAGCCCAGACCCCTTCATCTTTGTCTCCAGGATGTAGTAAGAGCATCCCAATAACATGGACTGAGGATGGCATGTAAAGACACTGTTAAAAGCTTTATAACCACTATTTTCATATGTACCCTCAAGTAGTTGCAATTTATTATGCCTGTTTTGCAGAGGAGGAAACTTGAGGCTTTTCAAGGTTAGGAAACTTGAGGCTTTTCAAGGTTAGAAACTTGCCCAAGTTCACATACCAGTAAATAACAGAGCCAGGATGTGAACTCAAGCCTTTCTGGCTGCAGAGACTAAGCTTAGAACTTCTCCTGTCCAGCCTAGGAACTGATCAGAGGATACTTGTGAATTTACCTCAAATGGATAAATAAGTGCCCAAATTGATGAATAAATAAATGAGTAACATCTTCACTTTGGAGAAGCCCCCAGATTCTTTTACCAGACAAACTCTCTGGGTCATAAAATTCTTTCTTGTATATGAGGTAAGGTCTATGTGACAAAAAACAAACAGTTGCTGCTGTTCTTTAAGTAATTAATGATAAACAAGCTCATTGTTAATAATTAATCTAATGAAATATTAAGCACAATTCAACTGTATTTTTTTTAAAGTCCACCAGGACCAGGGCTATACATGATATAATGTAGAACTTCAGCAAAGATTTGCAAATAATAAGCTATTATTAATATATATCACAGCAATAGGTCAAAGGCAACAAAAAGTATATCATTTGAATAAATGGTACAAAGGTACTTTATAAAATTTGTGACCAATTTCTATTTAAAAAATTCAAGTAGGAATATAAGAAAAGCTGCTTACCATGAAAAAGAAAATATATTTCACAGTAATAGTTGACAGCCACCTAAAGGTAAAATAGCAAAATCAAGAACCAGAAAAACAAGCTTTTTATCATTATATTTTACATCATTTGAGAAATTCTGACCAAAGGAAAAAAATAAAAAACAAAGATAAGTATTGAAAAGAGAACAATTTTTTTCTTTATAGATCATGTACTTATATACATAGAAAACCGAAAGGAATGTGGTAGAAAGTATCAAAACTTAATAAAATTTAGGAGTTTGAATCCAAAATAAACAAATAAAGATTACCAAAAATAATGTAAAAAATAATTTTAAAAATCCTATCTCCAGTAGCAACAAAAATAATACATCATAAATAATTCTGATGGAAACTGTATGACCTATATAAAGAAAGCTGTGAGACTTTGAGGGCCTCTATGAAAGAAACCTTATATAAAAGGAGGCAGACCACGTGGTGGTGCTGAGTGTTGCAAAGTTTTAAATTCTTAAATGAACGTGTGGCTTGCTACAGTGTTAATAAAAATCCCACCCCAACTTTGACAAAATGATTCTAAAGTTAACCTATAAAAATAAACAGGATATTCAAGAAATTTTTAAAGGGGAAATACACCACATTTTCTAAAGCTATAAAAATTGAAATAATGTGACACTGGTGCAAAAGTAGCATTAAGGACAATAACCCAGAAAAATGATCCTATTATGTATCATATCCTACTATATGATAAATAATTCATCATAAGTCAATTCCCAGAAAAGCTAGGATTTTTCAATGAACAATCAGCTAGGACAATCAGCTAACAATTTGGAACACAATATATTTAGATAATTACATCATTCCACATACCAAAAGCCATTTCTGATTAATTAGAGAGTATAACATATATAAATAAAAGTTAAAAGAGGATTCCATTTAATTTCCTTGTTTTGGAGGGAGATAGTCTTCTATTCTCAGGAATGATAAAATAATTCATAGAGGGAAAGATAGACAGATTCTGCCTGGTACAGTACACAGGAAACACCCAACCTTATGGGTTCATACCTGCATTACACCAATGTTTACATTTTGAAAATCACTCTTGTAGACAACTGTGTATCAATTAAAATCTTTGCAGGGTAAAAACAAATATATAATGATAACCAGAAGACTAGGAAAAATAATTCAACCAAGGTGAGAAACAAATAAGAAAAGCATGAAGACTCCCATAGGTAAGTTAGTGAAGGAAAGAAAAATTCACCAGAAAGGGAAATGTGATTAGCAAATAAAGTATAAGAAAATGTTCAACCTCAATGCACACTATAAGTTATTATTTTTTGCTGATTAGCCATTTTATGTGTGTATGTCCTGAAAAAAGAAAAAAAAACTTTAAAATCCATATAATGGCAAGAGTGAGGTAAAACAAACACCCTGTATATTACTAATGGCAACTTAAATCAATAGGTTTGGAAAGGAACATAGCAATTTGTAGAAAAACTTTTAAATGCTCCTTTGCACACTTTGACCCAGAAAGTCCACTTCTGGGAATCTATCTATCTTAATTAAATAATTCTAGATGTAGAAAACACTCTGTGAATGAAGGTGTTAAATGCTGTGGTACATATAATAGTGAAAAATAATAACAGCTCTTCAACTTCAGAAGAATGATGTAACGGGTTGAATTCTATCTCCCCAAAAGGTATAGTCAAGTCCTAACCTCCACCACCTGTGAACTGTACCTTATTTTTACCTTATTTTACAAGGTCTTCACTGATGTAATCAAGTTAAGATTAGGTCAGACTGAGTTAGAGAGGGCCCTAATCCAATACAACTGGTGTCCCTATGAGAAGAGGAGATACAGAACCACACTGGAAGGTCCTGTGAAGATAGAGACAGAGATTGGAGTAATGCATCTACAAACCAAGGCATGCCAAGGATTGCTGACAATACCAGAAGCTGGAATAGATTCTCCCCCTAGAGCCTTCAGAGAGAATGTGGCCCTGCTGACACCTTGATCTTGGACTTCCAGCCTCCAGAACTGTTACAGCATACATTTCTATTGTTTAAATCTACCTGGTTTGTGGTAATTTGTTACTGTAGCCCTAGGAAACTGATACAAATAACATGTCTGTGTTAGTTAAGAAACAGTTTCTCAATGGAATATGCAGCCACTGAAAATAAAACTATGTAATTATTTAGAAAAAAAGGTTACAATATATTATAGGTAAACAAGCAAGATATAAAGTATATAAGATTATGAATGCTATTAGCTGAAACAATTCACTGATGCATAAAAAAAGACTGGAAGAAATTTCAACAAAATATTCAAAGTGGTTGCATTTGCACAGTGAAACAGCAATATGTTTTCTACTTTTCTAGAGTTTTCAGTTTTCTTTAGTGAAAATGTATCCATAATTAATTACCATAGTTGGTTGAGACTAGTCGAGACACCCTAGGACTGGGGCTTGAGCTGCAGTTGAAGACCTGAACAAAATTGGGTTTCTATTTACAAAGTGGGTAGGATGTTAGGTAGGCAACTAAAAATGTCTGCTACGGTATCCCTGGTGGTGCTTCAAGCTTGATAGACACTGTGAAGAGGGGGATGGTAAAGTTAGTATAATTAATGTGGAGAAGGAAGAGTGTATTTCCTGAAGACTAGGTAATACCACCGAAATGACCATTTAATTCACTGATAAAGCTCAACATTAGTATGATACAAGTTGATTACCTAAGAGCCAATCTTAGGATAACAGACAAACTAATTTTCCTATTCTTGGTAAGCCAAATACTAGAACATTTCCTAAACCTCTTCCTTTTATGGCTATGTAGGATTTAGTCGATCAATCACAGAAGTCCACAAAGTCCAGTGGTATATATTCACAATTCATTTGGGTAAACACTGATATATCTATTACTTAAACACACATTCATTCATATTTCTTGTTCAATACTGGGTTGGGAGTTCATGTTACAACACTGAACAAAAATATCACAGTTCCCACCCTTAAATATCCTGTAGTCACATTGGAGAAACAGATGTTAAAGTATAGCACATTTCATAATATAATTATGATTGTGATTAGTGGCACAAAGGAGAGGCAACAGGTACCATGAGAGTCTATAGTGAGGAAAACTAGTCTAGCCTGGAGAGGCTGGGAAGTGATATTTAAGCTGACCTATTTAAGATGAGGTTAAACTGATTCAAGAGAAAGGAGGAGGGGCTTCCCTGGTGGCGCAGTGGTTGAGAGTCCGCCTGCCGATGCAGGGGACACGGGTTTGTGCCCCGGTCCGGGAAGATCCCACATGCCGCAGAGCAGCTGGGCCCGTGAGCCATGGCCACTGAGCCTGCGCGTCCGGAGCCTGTACTCCGCAACGGCAGAGGCCGCAAGAGTGAGAGGCCCGCACACCGCAAAAAAAAAAAAAAAAAAAAAAAAAAAAAGAGAGAGATAGAAAGGAGGAATTTGCCAAAGAAACTGGAGAATGGAAGTGATCTGAATATCCTGAACAGAAGGAGCAACTTGGGCAATAGTCTAGAACTATTCTGACTGACTTGGGAAACTAAGAGGAGGCTAGTACAATTGACATGCAATAAGCAATGTGGAAAGTGGTGAGAAGTGAGTCTGGGAGTGCATACAGAGTCCTGTAGACAGCGCTGCAGATATGGGACTTGATCCTGAGTGTAATGGGAAACCACTAAAGAACTCTAAAAAGAGAAGATAGTGACATAGGCTTTATATAGATCAGGACAGGGAAGGAGTAGATGAGGGGAGACCAGGAAGCAAGTGATATCACGAGTTCTGGTCAAAGGTAATGGTGGCGTGCACTAGGAAGTGAGGCTGTAGAACAGATTTGGGATATTTATGTATAATTGAGTAAATTTGGCCACAATGGAATACTGACACATGTTGAACACTAGGAAACATTGGACTGCGTGATCCAATAAGGTTCTCCTTTGATCTCCTCATTCATGAATTCATTCAATATTCATTTACTATGTACAAATACTATATTCAAACTTACAAATTCATTATTCAGCTGTATCCATCTGTCAGTTGAGTGCATCTATTGAGTTTTCTATTCTAACAGTTATATATTTTTTATTTTTTTAATCTCTGAAGATGTTTATTACCTGCTTAGTCTTTCCACATGTCACTTTAGATTTAATTCCTCTTCTTTATCTTTCAAATAATATTGAGTACACTTTTAAAAGTTTTATTTTGCCTATTCTGAATTATTCTGTTTCCTCATATAATCACTCTTACAGTTTTTAGGTTTTGGTCTATTTTGTAATCTGGGCCCCTTGCTCAAATATTTAGTGAGTTTTAGGCTGTTCCTTATGTGAATTGGGCTGGGTGATAACTTTTATTAACAGCTATGATGTCTTGTGGTATTACACTTTTCAGCAAATATTCACTCCCCTCATGTCCAACCTCCATGGAATGAATATACATCCTTGATCATTTGATGTTAGACTTGGCCATGTGACTTTCACTGGCCAATGAAATGTTGTTAGCAAGACCAATAAGATTAGAAACCTGCTTTCATGGTTTATCTTGCTTTCTTAAACTTTTGTCATCCCCATGAGAAGCACACGCCCTGAACAGTTGCTGGTCCTAGAAGAAAGAGAAAATGTGAAGAAAGATCTAAACTAAGCCTGTGGCCAAGAGCCAAGAAAAACTGAGCCCAGCTTAGATCAGCTATATGCCAGCCAACTCCCATCCCCTCACTTGAAAAAAATACCACCCAGCTGACTCCCCTCAGGCTCATGAGTGAAGAGTATGTGTTTATTGCTATATTTCATTGATATTTTTGTGGTGGTTTGTTACACAGCAATAGATGACTAACATATCTCTTCCACTAAGAATTTTTCACAGCTTCTGTCCATGAAGAATTTTCTCTTGTTTTCAAGTGCTAGTATTATTTACTTATTTGTCTACCTATTTATTTATTTACTTATTATTTACGTTCATTGATATTTATTTACAATTTTATTTTTTTAATCATTTGTAGGTCTTTGATGTGGAACAGGAATATTTCAAAGAATTCTCAGGCCACCATCTTGAAATTAGAAACCTGAGCATGAGATTGAATCCGTTATAGGATTATGCTAACTGGTTTAATCAGAAAAGCTCTAGGAACTTTGGGGCGGTCCAGAGAATAGCACTTGGAGGCTACTACTCATCCAGTAATAACTTCCACATTAAAGCAAAGGGCTGCTCTCCTGGTGACACCAGTGCTGCCACTTCTGGGCTCAGCTACCATGATGACATCTCTGGTGCTGGATGGCACCACTAGAACCTCTGCCTCTGACACCTCTGCACACTGGACATTCCTGACACTGGCCTCACTAGGAGGGATCCTACCCTGTAGCTGCATCTTCACTTTGCTAGCTTCTGAACTGAAATCTCACACAGTTGTATCTGATCCAGAGCCTAAGTCACATTTCAGCAAGGAAAGCTGGGAAGGTGAATTTCTGGCTTCATCTAGGGGAAAAGTGAACCCATAATGCAGGAAGGTCTTCAAGCATACAAAGGTAGATAAGAAAGTTGACAAGCATGCCTTACAA
This sequence comes from Mesoplodon densirostris, assembly GCF_025265405.1. Taxonomy (NCBI): domain Eukaryota; kingdom Metazoa; phylum Chordata; class Mammalia; order Artiodactyla; family Ziphiidae; genus Mesoplodon; species Mesoplodon densirostris. Next base: position 62,999,785 of record NC_082661.1, read on the forward strand.
TCACTGCTTGGTTATGTTAGAGGTGAAAATAAAAGAAATAAAACAAGTTTGTACACTTAAGAAGATCACAGACTACAACTCTCAATTACAATTAATTGATAAAATATTTATGGACACCCCTGGTGGAGTCCCTATCACGTGGCAGGCACTCAACAAATGATAAATCAGTCACTCTATAAATAAAACTACAAACTACTTCTGGGGCTTCTCTGGTGTTGCAGTAGTTGAGAGTCCGCCTGCCAATGCAGGGGACACAGGTTCGTGCCCCGGTCTGGGAAGATCCCACATGCCATGGAGCGGCTGGGCCCGTGAGCCATGGCCGCTGAGCCTGCGCATCCGGAGCCTGTGCTCCACAATGGGAGAGGCCACAGCAGTGAGGGGGTACCGCAAAAAAAACAAAAAACAAAAAAAAAACAAAAACTGCAAACTACTTATGTAATATGAAGCACAAATACCTTTATTTAGTCTTGTCTTTAATTCCAGTGTCGTCTTTTTTCTCCTGTTCAAATCTCCATCTTTTACTTTCTATTTATCACCTCTTATCTTCTGGTGGGAAGATTTCATTTCACAGTACACCCTTGTCAGAGCCTTGCCGGCTGGACCTACTTACACCTTACCATCTCCTCGTCACTGGCTAACAGTCCCTCCCTGAAAACGTTCATTCTAAGTTGTTGGTCTGGATCAAGAATTTGAAGAGATAGAAACATCTGTGGACCAGTGATCCTCAAAATTGTAATTTGAGTGGAAAAGGGGAAAAAACTTTCTAGCATGCCAGAATTGATGTATAATAAACTGTTTCCCCTCCCTTTCCTGTCTTCTTGAGCTAGCGAAATTCCACACGTGAAGTAAGACCTGGAGATCAGTAAATGTAAATTAATAAAGAAAAAAGAAAACATAACTTTCTAACTTTGAAAAATATACTTTACACTTTAGGTTTTTGGAGGATTGGGCAAAGTGGGTTAACCCAAACTTCTGTAAAAATTTAAATAAGCATTTATTGAACACTGGTCATGTACCAGGCTGTTGGCCTCTGGGGTACAGAGGTGAGCAATATCAACAGGGTACCCACTCCAAATCTGCTGCATTTGAACTTGGGCTTCCAACCAGATGACTCCAATAAGATCAAAATATCCCTTTACCCAAGAAAACAAATCGATATCACTCTTACAAAAATAGGAAGGGAGGAAGAAAGGGAGGACAGGAGGGAAAGAGAAAATCTTAGCTTGGATTCTTCTGTTAGCAGAGTCTGAAACAGTGGTTTATGTGTGAGAAGTTTATTTGAAAGTATGAGCTCAGGAGGAAGAATTGAAGGAAGAGGAAGTGAAATAGAAAAGGAAAGAGAGCCATCTTCTTTCCTTCCTGCCTGCCTGCCTGCCTTGCATTTTCCATTGGCTGCCATAGGTGACTGGATACTTGATCCCACTGAGAAGACTTTTAAAATATAAAAGGAAGGAAAGGGGGAAGAAAGAAGGAAGGGAGGGAAGGCGGAGAGGGGAGGGGAGGGTGACAAGTTCTTGGCACTGTGAATTTTTAATCAGAAACATTAACAGAAGCACCACTCAAATATTTGAAGTTCTACTATAATTAATTATTGTGGCTTACCCTTACTGATTATTTCATTCGGTCTTAAGAGCAATCCTTGGAAGTCGGTATCATTGCCGATACACTAGTGCGCTTAAAAGTGTGGGCTCTGGAGTCAGGCAGCTTGGAAGGAAATCCTGGCTCCATCACTTATTAGTTATGTGACCTCGGACAAATTGCTTATCATTTTTCTCATGTGTAAAAATGGGGAAAATAAATGCACATGCCTCAAAGGGCTGTTTGTTGTGAGAATTAAATGAGTTAATATTTTTAAAGTACTCAGAATGGGTCTGGCAAAGAGTAAGTTAGCTATATAAAAGGCTGTTTTGTGTGTGTGTGTGTGTTTTCTTTTTCTGATGCTCTTAAATGGGCTAAAGGACAGATTTCAAATGCTTTCTGATCCATAAAATAGGAGCAGTTCCTGCATTAGCAGAATTACTTTGAAACTCTTCAAAGTAAAATCCTCTAGAAACTGTCCTAAACAAGGCTACAGGGCAGCCACAGGAGCAGGATGCAGCCAGGAGATCGGGGATGGAGGGGTGGGCCTCAGCTGGGAATGTGCCTTTGGAGCAAATGCACATTTCACTGATCAACAGCTTCTTGAGGGAGGTCCTCCCTAAATCATTTCTCTAAAATGTAAAATCATCATTCTAGGCAGGGTGCCAGGTTTCTCTCCTCTGTACCCAATGAGCCAGTGTTCCCTTCTCCCTGGCCATTTGGAGAGAAAGTGAAGCCAAGATCCTGTTTTAGTCCAAATGCTCAACATTTATGGAAACATGTTTGGGTGGTTTACAAAGGCTAACCCCAATCTTCCACTCCAATGGAATGATTTTAGCAGTTCCGGGGGTTCTCGTCACTGTTTCTCACCCCAATTCTTTGCAGACTAGCAAAGAAGTTTCCTCTTCCTCACTTCTCAGCAGCCCCATGGATTCTACAATATCTGTGAGGCCATCGACATGTTAACAAAAAATATTGTCCCTATCTGAAGCTTCAGAGGTCGTACTTAGCACAATCAGGAAAGGGGTTTATTTAGACAGCAAGTCCACACTTCGATAACATGAGAAGCAGTGTCTGCGCTGGCTCACAAAGCCTTCAGCCTTGAAAGAGGAGAGGAGCTGGGGAGACAGTGGGAGCAGGCAAGATGGTGAGAGACTCTAAGCCATTTTCTCAACTTGGGAGGTGTATTAAATATTGGCAGAAAGCAATCATTGCAAAATGTGTATTTATTTATTTATTGGAATGGCTGTACTCAGCCATTGCTTCTTCCCTCTGGGGGCAGCTGGAAGAATCACAGAAAATGAAACTGACTCATAGCTTGCTTTTACAGCTTAAACTACTCATATCAGATCCCACAAACACAAGTTATCTATTATATTCTCACCCGTGCTCACACCCACCCTCGGATCTCAATCCAAATTCCATTTATATTCTAGAATTTCCAAACTAAAATGGTCTTCTTGTGTGTTTCCTAGCAGTTGTAGTAAGGAGACCAGAGGCTCACTTTCTGACTCATTCCTGCTTATAAACTTTGCCTATCTACTCTCACAAATACACACACATACACGGGTATCCTGTCCACATTTCTAAGTCAAATAATTTCACTCTTCTTTGTTCAAAAACCATTTAAGCTTTCTGAGAATTGTGGAGAATCTTCTAGGTAAAGTCCCCAACAACCACAGATCTCTCTCATTTTCTCCACTCGTGCTAGCCTTCCTCTTCCTCCCCACCCACATTATGACTTAGGGTTCCTCATCTATCAAGTTCTAATTGTTTTCCTGCTCCTGTCTTTGTCTTCATTGATCCATAAAGATTTTTTTTCCAATGGAACATCTCGGAGTTTTTTTTTTTTTTTTTTTTTTTTTGCGGTACGCGGGCCTCTCACTGTTGTGGCCTCTCCCCTTGCGGAGCACAGGTTCCAGACGCGCGGGCTCAGCGGCCATGGCTCACGGGCCCAGCCGCTCCGCGGCATGTGGGATCTTCCCAGACCGGGGCACGAACCCGTGTCCCCTGCATCGGCAGGTGGACTCTCAACCACTGCGCCACCAGGGAAGCCCCCATCTCTGCCTTTTGTGTTCCACTCAACATTAGAGCCAAGAGGTTACCCTTCAGAGTTCAACTCTCTTCTTTTCTGGGCAAGATATTGAAGCCTGGAGAGACAAAGTGATGTGTGTGCTCCCAGACAACTGTCCAAGTAGTTACTGGATTTTGACCCAGTATGGCACACTCCTAACGAGGGCAGGGATACCTCTTAAATTCAGTTTATGAGTCTCTACACCATCTTGGAAGAAAATAGTTGACAACTTTTCAAATGAACACATCCAGCATGTTTGTGCAGGTGGTCCAATATAATTTACCAATAGTCATAGTCACCCATATGAGTGAGTGGAATCAGTCACTGGCTGGGGACATGCATTCAAAATCCACCTCAGCCTCTCTGTGGCCATGGGCAATTCCCTTATGCCTGCCAAGCCTCTATTGCCTTGGTTTCCTCATCTATAAAATGGGGATGTGGATACAGCACTCATAAAATTGTCATAAAACTAAATGAAATCCAGAAGTAAAATAATAATTAAAACCATACTATTAATTGAGCACTGGGCCAAGTGTTTTAAAAATCCATGTTTCAAGGGATTAGAAGTAGCCAGAGGTTAGGAATGATGGGGGTGGGAGTGGAAGTTGTGACTATACAGGGGTAGCATGAGAGAGACTTTTGTGATGGAGTAATTCTGTATCCTGAGTGTGGTGGGGAATTAAATGGATCTACACATGTGATAAAATGGCACAGAATTATACACATTGTACCAATGTCAATTTCCTTGTTTGATAACATATTATAGTCATGGAAGATATAACCATTGGGGAAACAGGTAAGAATACTCAAGACCACTGTACTGTCTTGGCATTTTCTGTGACTATATAATCATTTAAAAATAAAAAAAAATTTTAAACAACAAAATAATAAAACCCCTTTCAGTGGAAAAACACTGACCCTTAGAAAGGTTAAATAACTTGCCCAAGGTAACAGAAGCATTATGTGACAAAGGCAGGATTCAAACCCCATCTGTTGACAGCAACGACCATGCTTTCCCATTTTGCTATGGTGCTTAACATGGCACCAGTCATTGCCCCCCTGTCCCATGTGCCCAAGCCGTAACATATAAAGAACTGGTCATCTGCTTCTTTTCTGAGTGTCCAAGCAACATATAACTAAGCACCTACTCTTCCATCTGGCTCCTTTAGACCTTTACTATCTTGCAAGCAAACACGCTAGATTTTACAAAAGCCACAGAGATGTGAAAACTGTTATCACCGATGATCCTAATTCAAAGGGTTAAGGACATGTCAACATATGAACATAGGGTAGCTTAATGTATATTTGGAGCCCATTTAACATGCCCTAGAATAATCAGCACATTCAATTGTAATCTGCAGCAGTCAGGCAAACCTTACATCTAGAACGACCACACTTGGCTTTGGGATTTCCCTCCACACTCATCCAGCACTCGGCTACCAAGTGTTCTATAAATGTCGCCTGGGAGGTAGCTGGGCACATTCATATCCAGAGCAGTTTCTGTGATCACATGGCCCTGTCCTGCTGAGTTGGGCACCATCTCTGCACATCTTCCCTTTTCTTTAGTCTCATTTCCATTTTTCTGGTTTGCTATCCTACACAAGGCACTGACCTGGACTTTGCAGAGTGCGGAGAGGAGGTGAAGTGGATGAGATACAGGAGATTAAAGAACAAAGAAAAGGGTAAGATACAATAGGAAAGACTTCATGAGATGGGCTTAAGAGTTCAGTGATCCAACTCTTTTTCCCTGAAGGCATAATCTTGGCAGAGGAGAGGTTCTAAGCATCAGCTCTATTGGGGCCCATTCTGTCCACTTGAACAAATCCACTCCATATTCCTCTCTGTTATTTATCTAGCATTAAGGACACATTTCATGGTCAAGTCAAGACAAGCACAACAGTCCACTGTACATCTTTTAAAGTCTAAATAACACCATGGGAGGATACCAAATATTCAGTGCATATTCACCCCTTAACAAAAATATACCTCTCCTTTTCTTTAAAGGCACAGTCGAGATAAGGATATACCAACCTACATGCATAAACAGAACACTGAGTATGGCAGCTGGCAGCTGATTTATGGCCAGCTCAACATTTCTCTTTTTCCTTGACCTCCTGTTTCCTCTTCTTCCACTCGCAAGAAGCACTGGCCTACCTGAGGTCAGGCCCCACAGCCTCCTACCCAAACCTGGACACACCCAGCGCAGAAGGGCCTGGCCCGAGGCCCCCGCCAGGCTTGCATGCTCTTCTGTTTATCCAAGGTAGAAGTAGCTGACCCTCAAATTAGAGTGGTAAGATCTGAGTCTCACATTTGGCCTTTAAGTGGGCAAGTAGAGGAAACAGGTTCCTGAGAACAGCATATCAGGCTGATCAAACTTAAGGAAAGGAGAGCTTCCCTGGTGGTGCAGTGGTTGAGAGTCCGCCTGCCGATGCAGGGGACGTGGGTTCGTGCCCCAGTCCGGGAAGATCCCATGTGCCGCAGAGTGGCTGGGCCCGTGAGCCACGGCCGCTGGGCCTGCGCGTCTGGAGCCTGTGCTCCGCAACGGGAGAGGCCACAACAGTGGGAGGCCCGCGTACTGCAAAAAAAAAAAAAAAAAAACAAAAAAAAAAAAAAAAAACTTAAGGAAAAGAGATGTTTCCTCTTCTAAGACCCAACCTGTCCACTGACTCACACTGCACTCCTGAAGTTGCCTTGTTTCCTCAAGAGCAGAAGCTGGCTATCCATCTGCTGAGAACATAGTAGATATTAGGGAATGCTATTTCACCCAAATACTTTATGCTCTTGGCTATATTCATATACTGCCTTTACCATTATTTTCTTAACATATTTTAATTGACCATAAATAGATGCATAGTCCTAAGCAATCATATCTTTGTAATCACAGCTTGATGTTCCAATTCTGTGTTTTCATACTCATTAAAATAAACACATGACTTAAAATAAGAAAAGGTAATTGTCCCTCTATCACCTATGGTCATCTGGTTTACCATCGGGGATGTCCAGGCCCACTTTGGGAATTGCCTTCCGATGCTACAGTTCTGATTATCACAGGAGAGGTTTGAATCTGCAAGAAGGAAGGGAGATGTGGCTCAGGCTCAATGAGGAAAACACAATGTAGCGAGATACATGCAATTAAAACATGTCAGAGAACAGCAGGAAGCACACATTCAAAGGTTTTTATGTAGAGATAAAAGAGCTAAACTGATCCCTGGAGGGGCAAGTGTGTCCATTCTGGGCTTGTTTTTTCTGAGCCAATGAGTAAATTGTTGTTTGTATTTGAAGAGGAGTATTGGTTTCTCTCACTTGAAAAAGGAAAATGAAAAGCATTCTACATGAGTCTTCTGTTTCAACTAGATGGAGAGGGCATTCTCCTTGAATTTCCATCAACTTGTTTTCTTTTATTCATGGTTTTTGGGTTGTCAGTTGAAAGAATTGATGGTGTTTTGTTGTACATATCAGAATGTATCCATGTGACATAAGTTTAATGCCACCTGAATCAACCCATAAAGAAAAAAACATGGGATACTACTAATTTGTGAAGTTCCACACTCCATCTTTTCTGTGTTGGGGAACCAACATTTTAACTAAAGTTTTCAAAAAATGCTTTAAGTCATAAATGGTCTTTTCTCAAAGTATTGCATCAGAACCCTTACCTTTCCCCAGAAGAGCATCTCGGTCATAAGTCTTAATGTTTTCCACACCATAAAGGGTGCATTAGCTCTGGGGAAAATGATAGACTGGCAATATTTGTTTTCGGTGACCTAACTCTGCTTTTGAAATACTGTCTCCAACGGTCATGATTCATATACCACTTCTCAAGGTTGTTGGAAAAGCTCATCATCTTGACAAAGATATTCACAGGAAAGGCTTTGACGTCTCTTACCCCTTAGAAGGTAGTGCGCCAGAGTTCCTCCTCCCTCCTCATGTTTGCAGGCTATGCCCTCACAGAAAGGATGAAGTGAGCAGCATGTTGGAAAGAGTGTTGTCTTTGGAGTGAAGAGAGTTGGGTTCGAATCCTAAGTGAGTTGTCTATCTTGGGGGAAGCCAACTTTCCTTCCCAACAGAGCCACTTGCCTCGTATTGAAATACTAGCCATTGAAATATTTTGCATTCATTATAAATAGTAGCTGCCTCAAGCTTTCTGGGGGCACCTTCTTAACCCCAGAAGGGAGTTTGTGTCTCAGCCTTCTTAACCCTTTCTGGGACCAGCTTTTCTAAATGGTCAATGCCTGTGCTTTTTTTGGTGGTTAAATATGTTGAATATCCTTCTTGTTCTCAAGCCCCTGTGTCCTAATCTGTATAATGGGGCATTATGGTGAAAGAAAAAACTGAACATGCCCAATATTTAGTAAACATTTAGTAAACGATCAACAAATGCTAACTGCTTTTACTCTTCATGTCAAAGGGATTTAGGCTTAAATCTGAGAGACCTTTCTTCCCCACCAATCTGAATAAGTGTTTCCAAGCCCAGGACTCAAAAGACACTCCCATATAGCAAACAAACACTTATATACACACACACATGTTGTAGGCTTCTTGTCACAACTACTTTGTAGCCAAAATATCAGAGGGCTCTGCTCACGTCGCAGTCCTTGACATTAGGCAAACATGGTGATATCCTTGAAAATACAGACTTCCATGATACTGAGTCTTACTCCTGCCCGGTGCTTCCTTTCCTGCCTCCAAACTCCTTTTCATGGGCTGTCAGATCGATTCTGCAGCCTGTTTGAGCAAGTTGATTAGGGCCTGAGGGAGCAGCTGGGCTCTGCCGTAGACTAATGAGGAGGGGGCAAGGCTGCTGAAGGCTGGGAAAGCCATCTTCTTTTTCCTCTTCAAAATATGTGCTGGGGGGTGGGGTGGAGAAAGGCCATTTTGGCTCAGTTTTGCAGTTTTCTAATGTCCCCCAGTCATTTGAGCTGGAAAGTTTAAATCCAAGATTATGCCATAAACGGCATTTTTTCAATTAGCCTATTTTAATTGCATAAATGTTCTTCTTTGTCTTTAAGGGAAAACATGATGCAGAGTTCATTGCAAAAGGCTGTTGCCTTGACTGGGGGTAATGAAGACTTTCTGTTCAAATACACCATATCGGGACTAGAAAGCTAGATAGGACTTATCCTTTCAAATTGCCTCCAAAAATTAAAGCACTCTCACCCTAATCCGTATTTTTCAAAATAAAGCCTAAATAGAGGCTAAATAAATAAATAATCTGTTTGTATTTTCTCTCCTTAAATATTCTTTTCAAACTCTAAAGCGAGTTTTTACAGATTTTACCTGTATTGAAACATTGAAGGTATTAAGAAGGAGGTTTGGTGGGGTGAGGTGGGGTGGTGGAGGTCTCCTCTCTTGAGAAGGGACCAGCATTGTCAGGATGCTGGAAGGGTATTTTGAGCTCTCTCGCACATCCAAATTTGCCATTGGGTTATAAAGCGTTTCCATTTATTTTAAGAAAATGTGGTTTAGCTTTCATCCATTAAAAATATTGTTTAGGGGCTTCCCTGGTGGCGCAGTGGTTGAGAGCCCGCCTGCCAATGCAGGGGATATGGGTTTGTGCCCCGGTCCGGAAAGATCCCACATGCCGCGGAGCGGCTGGGCCCGTGAGCCATGGCCGCTGAGCCCGCACCTCCGGAGCCTGTGCTCCGCAAGGGGAGAGGCCACAACAGTGAGAGGCCCGCGTACCGAAAAAAAAAAAAAAAAACAAAAACCAACACCCCCCCCCCCGCAAAAACTGCCTTTGAAAGCCCCATCTGGTGTAAGTGGGGTTCTGCACTGCAGTCTCCCTGCTCTCTCATATCTGCATCTTGTTCCCCACATCCATCTCTCCCGATTTCCCCCAGAGCATTTTTAGCTTCTTGGATTCTCTCTAACCTCCCAGTCCTTCCAAGTCACAGGACTGGGAGGTGCAAATTGTAAACCCGAGCACAATCCCTGATCTCCCACTGATCAACTCTGCTTTCACGAGGATGTTGGGAGGTATCCGTGAGCGCATTGGCACATTTGCAAATCAGGAACAGGAATATGAACTCCATATGGTTTGGGAGAGTTTTCCATGAAGTGATTTATGTTAAAATCCTGGCACCTAATAGCTCCTTGATAAAATTTAACTTCCCTTATTTCCCTTCCCAAGAGTCAAACATACTGTGAATCAAAGATTGTGAGAAAATAAGTGTAGAGAAGCCAGACAGAAAAGAGAAGATTAGGAATCCCTGAGGACAGAGATGGACCCTATCATGGGCCAGGCATTCTGCTAAATCCTTTATAAGAGCCAGTGAATCCTCACCCATACTCCGTAAAGCAGATGCCATTGTCTCCCCAGTTTTCTGAAAAGAACCTAAGCTTAAGGAAGGGGTTATCAACCCAACACTATTGACATTTTGGACCAGATAATTCTTTACAGTGCAGGGCTGTCCTGTGCCATTGTAGGATGTTTAGCAGATCCCTGGTCTCTATCCACTAGATGTCAGTAATACCCCCTCTCCCAGCAGGGACAACCAAAAATGTCTCAGACATTGCCAGATCTCCCCTGGGGGGCAAAACTACCCCAGTTGAGCACCAGTGTTTTAGAGAGATTCAGTTACTAATTCAACATCACAAAGCCAGTACAACCTAGGGTTTCAAAACCCATTCTTGTCATTCATTAACAAGAATGACAGAGAAGACAGAGACAACTGGCTTTTCCCCTGTTTCAGTGTTGCCCCAGTAACACTGACTTTTTTTTTTCTTTTTTTTTTGCCGTACACGGTCCTCTCACTGTTGTGGCCTCTCCCATTGTGGAGCACAGGCTCCGGACGTGCAGGCTCAGCGGCCAAGGCTCATGGGCCCAGCCGCTCCGCAGCATGTGGGATCTTCCTGGACCGGGGCACGAACCTGCGTCCTCTGCATTGGCAGACGGACTCTCAACCACTGCGCCACCAGGGAAGCCCAACACTGACTTTTGATGAAAGCAGTAAGGGATGCTCTTTATACTCAAACCACACCCTAGGACAGAATGACACAAGGGTAGAGGGCTTAAATCAGGAAGATTTCTCACAAGTGTCAAGTTAGGTGATGAAGATACACTAATCTCTCCTTCCACAGTAATTGAATTTTTAGATGATCTCATGGTCAACTGCAACAAAGTCATCCATGCCCAGCATTCCTTGGAGCTAGATGTGGCCATATGATGCAGATCTGGACAATGGATGTAAGTGCAAGTGATACAAGCATCTTCTCAAGGACACATGCTCAAAAGGAAGGCATATGCTTCCCCCTTAATTGCTCCTCCATCATGATGCGGCAGCTGGATACATGGTGAGCAATCTGAGACCATGAAAAAAAAGACAGCACCTGGAGATGGCAGAGCAAATGAGACAGAAGCTGCCTGGACCCTGACAACTTTGCAGAGCAGAGCTACCTGTCCACCTTGGACTTTACACAAGGCCGAACTAAGCTTCCATGTTTTTTCAGCCACTTTCTTCTTGGGTGTCTGCCATAGGCAGCTGAGGCAATAGCTATATCTCTCTGTACAAGGTGAAAATGCCTTCAGAATGATACATTAGACCTTCTGACATTAGCATTTAATAGGGCCCAACCTTGACCCAAGCAATTATTCAGCTGTTGACTCCTGGTCACCGATACAAAGGGCTGCACATCTGAGTTGGCAGAGCAGCAGTGTGGAGTAGTGTGAAGACATAGGCTTTGGCATTGAGTTGGCCAAGTTCAAATTTCTGCCTTCTCTTCAAAGCTGTGTGACTTTAGGCAAGTTACTTGATCTTTTTATGTTTCAGTTTCTGTTGTTATAAAATGGGGATTATAATTGTACCTATTTCAGGATTTTTTTGTGTGGACTAAATAAGTTAGTATATATGAAGCACTTACAACAATTTGTGGCACAGATAGTAACCAGCCAACAAATATTGCCCACCATTATTTCTCATATACTGTAATTTAGAGAGAATAGAAAGGCCTCTTTTATAAACTTTCCTATCTACATTCAACAAAAATAGAACCTGAGACAAGGATTTAGGAACAGGCAGTTTATCTGGGAGATGATCCCATGAAGCCCAAGTGAGGAAGAGGGGAAACAGAGGCAAGTAAGGGAGAAAATCCAGTAGGGGTGCATTAGAGTATGAATAACCACTTCGGGAAGCTGACTCAACCCTACTGGGGATGCTCTAAAGAACAATATAGAATACGCCTTAGTATTGCCCCACTGGGAGCAGGGGTTCTGAGGTAATTATCCGTTCTCTTCACCCTTCACTAGTCCCCTTCTTCCAGGTTGTGTCTGACATCTGGGAGCAAGCTCCTGAGGTTCAGAAAAAGTCATCAGGTACAGCAGATGAGAGATGCAGCTACTTGAGATGGGACAATGTCAGTGCTCTGGCAAGTCTTTTGGGATTGCCAGTTTACTCAGGTGGGCCAGAGGATATGTGGGCAAAATATCAACAGTGTCTGCTACTCAGAGACTTCTTGCTGGATTTTGTTCAGGTTGCCAAGGCAAAGAGACAAAGCTAGTCTTTCTATTTCTAAGGAAAGAGACTCATAAGACACCATCCCAGTTTGTCCAGTGGTTTGTCTTCTGGATTCATAAGATCCGTCATCTTATATCAAGGTTTCTTATGAAAATCAGCAAGGTCATAGAAAAGCTTCTGCTTAATCATGTTTTAGCAGAATTAATCAAGACCATTGGCAGCCATGTGGCTAACAAACCATTTAGGGCCATTCAGGCTCCCTGGGTGCTTCCTGAAACAAGTTTTCAAAAAACACCTTTAGCTTTAATACATATGGAGAAGGACTTGTGGATTGGGAAACAGTTTGACAAGAGCAAAATTAACATAAACAGACATGAAAATGTAACAGGTGAGGCAAAATGAAGAAAATCTGCCTTGGTGTGCTTTCCAAGACACTGGATTCTCTGGCAGAGGAAAGGACAGTGTCTGCGCAGGCACCGTGTTAGACATTTTACAACCATTATCTCATTTGGTCCTCAAAGAGCCCTTTGCAGGAAGAACTGCTGTTTCCACATCACAGATGAGATAACCATGGCTTAATGAAGTGATCTGCCCAAGATCACATAGTAAGAAAAGTCAGCATTCACATCCTACCCATTCTATCTCCAACTTTCATGTGCTTTCCTGGGTTTTCTTACTCCTGCCTGTGTACCAGAGTTATTTATATTAAAGTAAGTTTCCCAAGCCTATTGAATCAGTCTCCGAGACCAGGCCTAGAAAATGGCTGTTGTAAATTTCCCCAGGTAATTCTAATCAGTCACATTTTGTAACATCTGTTCATGATACTTTTTCCCCCCCTGGATGTTTCTGTGGTCAGAGAGGTGAAATTGAAAAAAAAGAAAAAAGACTGTAGAAAGAGCTGATTTAAAATCAGTTAACATTGGGCTTCCCTGGTGGCACAATGGTTGAGAGTAAGCCTGCCGATGCAGGGGACACGGGTTTGTGCCCCGGTCCAGGAAAATCCCACGTGCCGTGGAGAGGCTGGGCCCGTGAGCCATGGCCACTGAGCCTGCACGTCCGGAGCCTGTGCTCCACAACGGGAGAGGCCACAACAGTGAGAGGCCCGCGAATCGGGAAAAAAAAAAAAAATCAGTTAACATCAGAGGTGTGTCCAGATCCTGCAGGAAAAAAGTATGCTCTAATACAAGAAACAGCAAGCAGCTTGTGTAAAGGGCCAGATGATAAATATTTTAGTCTCTGTCACAACTACTCCACTCTGCATTTGTGAAAGCACTCATAGACAATATGTAAAAGTGAGAGGGCCTGGGCTCCAATAAAACTTTATTTATAAAAACAGGCTATGGGCTGAATTTGGCCCATGAGTCATAATTTGCTGTCCCTGCTCTAATGGCAGATGCTTCTTGGAAGTGTCTTGGGCAATTGGATATCTTCTGATGATAGACTACCACTCCAAAAGGAAAATTTTCTTTGTTTACGTTCATGTCCACAAGATTAAGTTTATATTCATGCACATAAGAATAGACCATTATATAGATACTCTGGTTTTGTTGGCTGACTTAATATTTGATGTGAATCAGGTACAATCAAATAGGCCATAGTAGCAACCATGGCAAGATTTGATTGAATAAATTGTCTATGATTGAATTAATTAGAGTTAAAGAATGTTCTCAGATTCTAGTTTCAGAAGCACTGGGGCTTCTTGGCAAAGACCTACTTATTTCAAACCATGAAAGCAGCTCTTTTGCCCCTTTCCTGTTTGCCCATTTCTTTTTCCCTCTAAGCTTAAAAGAACCTAATTATAGGAGTGAGATCACTAGGCAACATTTAACCTAACTCCTGACCTATGCTCTACTGGATGCACACAATATCTTGCCTAACCTGTTGATTCTTTCCCTAGATTAAAAAAGTAGGAAAGAAGAATTAAGTAGTTAAAATTACTAGCTCTCTACCTCTAGCAGCCCCCTCAGCAATCCTGCAGGCAGACCACAAAAGGACGAGATAAAATCTGAAAAAAGATCATGAGGAGTCAGCAAGCCTGTACGCAATGGAAAATGACACAGAGCTTGATCTCCTGACTTGATGATTCACTGAGACTCTTTCCCCTTTTTCCCTTTAAAAACTGACAGGCTGAGCAGAATCTTTGGAGTTGGTTTTGGGGACATGAGTCAGCCTTCTACCCAAATTGCTAGTCTTCTGACTAAAGCCACTTTCCTTTCTACCAACACTTGCCTCTCAAGTATTGGCTTTTGAGTGGTGAGCAGCTGAACCTGAGTTCGGTAACAATCAGAAGAATCTTCACAATTTGGAGGGTTGAACAGAGAGACAATAGACTTTGCTCTTGTAAGCTCTGGATGACTGGGAACAAACACTTAATCCTTCTCTACCTTATGCCTTACTTTTCTCATTGGTAAAATGAAGCATTTGATTAGACTCGTTCAATCCTTTTTCTTGCTGACCCTCACGCAGTTGATGCTAGACAGGAAGGTTTAAGAAGACAGGTCAGGACATGACAAAGGGAAATCTACTTAAATAATAATATGGATTGAGATAATCTGTTTTACAGGATATAATTTCCTCACTTTCAGCCTTCTCTCCATTACAGAAGCCCTTCCCTTCATTACATCCATTCTCCAGAAGAGCCTTTGTAAACACCTAGACTCCTCAAGGCTGGGCTACAAGAAGAAAGAGAAGAGGATATCAGAGTGAAGCTACCAACAACCCACAGATTGTTCAACAACTAGAGCTAACTCTCCAGATGGTAGGGTCATTCTTGCCCCAAAGAGTTCCAGTGGGAGAAACTTATGGTATAATAGTGTTTTACATATACATACATATCATATATATATATATATATATATATATATATATATATATATATATGTATATATATATACATATATATATATGTGTGTGTATATATATATATATATATATATATATATATAAAATAATAAGATTAGTGCTAAATGGAGCTACTAACTTATTTGAGCCTGGTCAGGCTGGGAAGAAGACTCTAAGGTCTCTTCTGACTCAAAGTCTGTGATTCTGGAGCCCACAGTGGGTAACACTTTATTTCCAACTCTGACATTGGCAACAAGGGCTAATATGTTGGAATTCCTGGTTTCCTCTTGGCTGTCTAATTCAAAAGAGAGGAACACACAAAGGAAGTTCACTTTTGAGAATCTATCCTAAGAAAGGGTGTTCTAAGCATCTTACATTTCTTTTCAAAATACTCATCTATAGAACTACCTACTCATTTATTTAATTGAACTCTTCTTGATGCTCTTTCTATTTTCACCCCATGGTACTTTGTGGGGTAACAATGATATTCTCGGGTCTTTGAAGAGTGTTCCTTTCCAGGCTGGGGCTTGCAGTGTTGTGTAGACAGCATTTGACTCTGAAGGCTGGTTGGGCTCTACCTCCCTGCCCCACCGTGTTCCCTGCTTCATTCTATCGCAGCCCTCACTATTGGGCATTGCAATTACTTTTTTTAGTAGGTTTGATTTTCCTCATAATACTGAGGTTCCTGAAATATCTTATTGCTTTGTTTTTGTATATCAGGTAAAAATATAACTCAGGGCTTTCCGTACACAGAGTGTTGAGAAGGTCAATTGCAACCATCATTTGGATGTCTTCTGTAATTCCCAGGAGATTGTAAACTGTCAAGAACATTCAAGGAGGCCCTTCTTCTTCTTCCTCTTTTTTTTTTTAGATTTTTTAAAAGTCTTTATTGAATTTGTTACAATATTGTTTCTGTTTTGTGTTTCTGTTTTTTGGCCCCAAGGCATGTGGGATCTTAGCTCTCTGACCAGGGATCGAACCTGCACCCCCTGTGTTGGAAGGCAAAGTCTTAATCACTGGACCACCAGGGAAATCCCAAAGGAGGTCCTTCTGATCTTTTGTCCACAGGCCACAATATTCCTTTAGGCAGGACTCTGCAGTGTCTGCTCCAGTCTTGAGCTCCAGGTCTTTACAGGTGCAAATTTAATAAATTTGCAGAGGAAAACAGGTATTGAAGGACAAAGAGTGATCTCCCATAATGCTCATCAGCTATTTCTTAATTTTCCAGTTTTAGACATTACCTTCCTTCTAGGAATTTAGCTCTCATTTTCCCTATATGCATGTGTATACACACACACACACACACACATACACACACACACACACACACTAACCTTTCCCTCTCTTTATCTCTCCAATGTAGTTATACAGCAATATTTGATCTACTATGTATTTAGTATTTATCAGACTGATTTGTGTAAATGTTATTCATAGCTTCTTAGTTTTCCCTTCTGAAATTTTTTTGCTTTCTATCAAGTTAATACCTTACATTGAATCTGCTTAATTTTCTATGCACTCATCAAAAATTCCTTTCCAAACTCCATGGGAATCTCAACACATCCATCAGTTGTTTCTCTGTTGGAAGCCTTCTTCCACAGCTCTTTGAGTTTCAGCTTTCTCTGGACGTGGTGTTTTCTGAGCCTGCTGCAAAACCATCCCCCACAGATGTCTCTTCCCATGATCCTGGGAATCCCTTCCCTACTCTGCTGTGCTAAATTCACTCTTTGCAGAATCTCATATCTCCCAGCTTCTAATCATACTCCATTTTTGTTGAGAATCACATCCTTCTGAGAAAGGAGCTATGATAAGGGGGATTTTTGAGAGATATTAAATGGCTGAAAATGTCTTTATTCTTGCACCACATTTGAATAATCATGTGTTGGATATAGAACCCTGGGATGGAGGTAATTTTCCCTCTGAATTTAAAGTTGCTCCTTCGTCACCTGGCTTCCAGTACTGCTGTTGAGAAGTGTGATGGCATTCTGATTCCTAATGTTCTGTAAGTGCATTGGTTTCTCTCTTTGGAAGATTTTTGGATCCTCTTTTTATCTCCAGTATTCTGAAATTTCATTCTAATATGCTTTGATCAAGGTCTCTTTTTTTTTAATTCTTAGTATTGTCTTTAAAATTTGGGAAATTTTCTTATGTTATTTTCATGGTTTCCTCCCCTCATTCTCCTCAATTCTCTCTCTGGAACTTGCCTCTGCTTTTTACACTTTCTTTGTCTCTTTGTTCTACTTTCTGTGGAATAGATTCAACTTTACCTTCCAACTGTTTTATTGACTTTTTAATCTGTCTAGTATCACTTTTTTTAATTTTCAGGGATTCTTTCAATTCTGAATATTCCTTTAAAATCCTTTCATGGGTATAATATCTTGCCTTACCTTTCTAAGGAATTAGTATTAATTGCTGTGTTGTTGAAATTTTTCTTCTATTTACTGCATTGTTTCCTTTTCCTCTGGGATTCTTTTTAATTGTTTATTTAGGTGCCTATTTTTCTTATTAGATGTCAGATGATCCTCAGTTGTCTGTTCATATTTGAAAGTGAGGCATTAAAAAGCTGCCTGGGATCTCTGTGTATGGGCAAGTTTACCAAGTAATGGATTTCACCATAGAATGACAGGAATTGGACCTGGCCATTATTAGGGACCTCTCCCCCAACTATTTATATCTGCAGATTTTTTTTTCTTGGGCTAGCTAGTTTCTACCCAGAGAATACTCCAATCCCCCATCAGGGGCTATAAACTTGCCTGTGAGCATTCTTAGCACAGCTGGAGGCTGAGAATTTCATAGTTGAATAATGTAGATTCCCACTCAATCTACATTTTTGTATTTTTATAGTGCTCCTATCTTTTCATATCTTATGTCTCAGATCCCAGAGTCTACAGTCCATCTGGTTTAACCTCTGCTTAGAGTAAACCTCCAGTTTTCTACCAGTGGAGCAGGACAGTTCCTACTTAGAGAAAAGATCTGAGCTCTTCCTGCTTCCATGAAGACTTTCAAATACACATCCTGCTCTCAGCTCCTCACATTCCCTGCCTTCAGTGCTACCTGATGCCCTGAATTCCTTTCCAGGATTCTATAACATACATCTGTTTTCCCCTTATCTTTACCCCAGCAGGCACTTAAGGTTCAGCTTTCTCAGTCACACAACCCAGTTACCAACAGCAAGTCTGCTTTTCAGCTTTTAAAGATGCATTGATATCTCCCATTTGCTTTAGTCACCTCTCTCATCCTCTTGGACTCCACGGTTTTATGCTTTTTATCCTTTTACTGTTACTTTAGTTAGACTTGGAAAAGAAATGATATAAATACACGTATTTGATTTGTCCCATTAAAGTTGAAACTTGCAGAAATATCATTTTAATGGTTCCATAATGTTCATGAATAGATGCCTTATGTTTCCATAACCATTATCCAGTTGTTGGACAGTTAAGTCGGTGCCCATTTTTTCACCACCACTAAAAACAGCACAACAGTGAATCTCTATGCATAAAGTTCTTTCTACCTTTGACATTATTATTTTTAAGACAGATTTCTGGAAAAATAATTACTGATCAAATTCAAAGGTTTCTGCGATTACTTACAAAATAGTTTCATCAGGGAACATACCCACCAGTGGAGCAGGAGAGTGCCTGTCTCACTAGCGTGACCCTTGCAAATTGTTCCTCTTATTTTAAATCAAGGTCATGTTAGAATAGAGGGCTTTTCTTTGTATCTTTAAAAGCAAGACTTCCCTCCATGGAAGGAATCAAAGTGGAATCCTGAAGGGAACAGCAGGAAGAATTACCTGAGAGGCATCCAAGCTGCCTTAAGGGACAGGCATCCTGAAATCAACAACGTACAGAAAACAAATACTGTTCTGGAAAGAAGGAGCTAGTTTTACTTCACTTCTTTACTTCATAATCAAGGTGAGATGCTGTTTAGGAAAGTAGATGCACTGTTTGGAGAGCTATTACAGTGTTTCCTGAATTTTGAAGCGATGTCTAGAGGAGCCTAAAAAGACAGAAGCCTAAGTACCAGGAAAGCACAGGATGAGGTGGGCAGAGCAGCAAGACGATGGACTTGGGAGCCAGAGAGACGTAGATGAGCGACAATATATTCCACCTCTGCCTCCTGGGACTCAGTTTCCTCATCTGTGCAATGGGAATACTGACACTCTCTGTGCAGGCTTGTTATAAGACGTAAGAGAGAGACTGTTGGTGAAGGCTTCTTGCTCGGATTTCACTTGTGACGCTGAATGATGCCTTTAGCTCCTTTCATTTCCCTCCAAAGGGATGTTTAGATTTGCAAAAAAAAAAAAAAAAAAAAAGCCAGAAGCCCCACTTGTTTTTCTTTTACATCAGAGCTTAGACTATAAATATCATTGATCCAGTGATTTTTTTCAATTTTTAAAATCCCCAAACTATAATAAGCTAATATCTTAAAGGGTTTGTGTTTTCTTTCCCCTCTCCTGCTAAGAGGGAAAAGATTTTACCTATAAACTCAAGATTTCCCCTCAGGTTTAGATGCCCTCAGGTTATCATGTGTCGCTGAGTTTGTTAGTTGGCTACCCCTATTTGTTTTCTGTTTTGTATCATTTTGATATATATAGTGAATGAAGCAACAAGGCACAACACGATGACAAGCTGGTGTTTCCTCTCAATCACTCAGAAAACCCCAAGGTTGGTGAGCCAAGAGTGTTGGTAAAAGCTAGAACGTATATGGCTTAAATCAGATGTGGCCTTAAAAACCTCCTATTAAATTTCAAGTGAGTTATTTTAAAAGTAAACTGTAAGTCTACTATAGCAGAGAAGGCAGTATTTTATCAGGAAGCTTCTGGTAGACACCCAGATCACTCAAGCACAGCGAGGAAACTTGAAATATATACAGCCAGATTAGATACTATCACAGCCATAAAGATAATGGTGCATTTCCAAGACTAGCTATACTCCATGGACACCCAGGGGTTAACAGAGCTGGATGTGAAGGAAGCTATTAAGAAAGACAATTTATATGAGCAGTAAAAGACACTAACTCCTGGCATGTGATATGATAGATGGGTTTGTTGGAAGATTTATATGACTAATCCTGAACTGAGGTATAATATTCAACTGCTTTGCCAGCTATGGTCTGCTCAACAGTAGACTTTTTGCAAAATCAAGATAAAATTTATATGTACATTTCACTTATATGCTAATTTCTATGGTAGTGTATCTTGTATAGTGGCCTCTTAGCGAAAATTAACAGAAAATTCAGGAGGATTTGTCTCATTAAAGCAATAAATAGAGTAAGTGCTCCCCATCTACTGCTTTCCCATACCCCTGCATCCTCTTGGTGGGCAAAACTCCCGGGAAGGGTTTTTTTTTATTGAATTAATTTATTTTTTATTGAAGTATAGTTGATTTACAATGTTGTGTTAGTTTCAGGTGTACAGCAAAGTGATTCAGTTATATATATACATATATATATATATATATATATATATATATATATGTGTGTATATATATATATATTTTCAGATTCTTATCCCATATAGGTTATTACAAAATATTACAAAATAGAGTTCCCTGTGCTATACAGTAGGTCCTTTTTGTTTATCTATTTTATACATAGTAGTGTGTATATGTCAATCCCAAACTCCTAGTTTATCCCTCCTTGCCCACTTTTCCTGTTTGATAACCATAAGTTTGTTTTCTTTGTCCTTCAGGGGAAGGGGTTTTGTAAAATCTTTCTACATAGCTTTACATGTAGGTTCCTATATATGGGCATAAAATGAGTAAGATGGCCATGGCAAGAGGGTGGGAGGAGAGAGGATGCAAGAGAGGGAAGGAGGGAGAGAGGGAGGATGGGAGGTATGGAGGGAGGGAAAGGGGAAAGAAAGAAAAAAAGAAAGACTTATCCACTAACATGTAGCCAGAAATGTCTGCTGCTACCTCCCAGACCCTTGAAATCTTAATAAGAATGGAACATTTATTTTGTAACCTATAAAAATTGCAAAGCTTTCTGCCAATATGTCAAGACTTTGGGGGACCAATTTCCTTCTTGTGGCTTTCTCTGCCTTTAGCATCCAGCCTCTGCATCTTCATCCAGAGGTGAAATGTGAACTCTTGCTCCACTGCAGCAGTGCTGACCACAACAAAAACTCACACAGAATCTGAGTGCATGTGGATCGTACACGTTATTGAGTATTTGGAGGGGAGCCAGGGGAGACGGAGAATGGTTTGCATCATGGAAAAACAAATAATTTTAAATTGAACGTTAGAACAATTTTGTTTTTTAAATCTACTTTGGCCGTTTCAGCACCACAGAATTGTCACTGTTCACCCCACTGCCTGCCAAGGCGCTCACTGGCTTCTCTTTTGTTTTTCTCCCTTCTCACAATCCTTCTGCCCATGCTTAGATGTTTCACTGTTGCATATGACAACCCTGTCCTCTCCATCCCTGACTTCCAAAAGTGACCTGAGGCCAGGTTTACACATCCAAACCCATCATATGAGACAAAGTCCTTGCTTCCCTGGAGGCAGATACCCCACAAAATATTATGCTCTTCCCAGCCCAGTGAGACAGCTGGCCTGGCTGGCTGATATCCAGTCTCAGCAAAGCCAACAAGCCACACATAACAGCCCCACTCCACCCAAAACACTGACGGGTAGCTGCTGGCTCCATCCCCTGGCTTCTCTGTTACCCATGCTTTCTCATCCTGCCCTGCCCCTCAGCCCCAGGGCACCAGTCTCCTCCTTCACACTCATGGACCGTCTTTCTCCTATGACTTATATAGACCCCATGACCTCAAGCTATCCAGTCCAGTCTCAGTGTCCCTTGTAAACACATTCCAGCTGCGGAAATCAACTAGGCTGAATTCTAAATGTGCAGCTCTTAAAGAACTTTAAAGATGATCAGATTCACAGTCTATTCCCATGCTTCTTTTGTTTGTTTGTTTGTTTGTCTGTGTTGGGTCTTCGCTGCTGTGCGTGGGCTTATTCAAGTTGTGGCGAGTGGGGGCTACTCTTCGTTGCTGTGCACAGGCTTCTCATTGCAGTGGCTTCTCTTGTTGCAGAGCACGGGCTCTAGGCACACGGGCTTCAGTAGTTGTGGCACCCGGGCTCAGTAGTTGTGGTGCCCAGGCTTAGTTGTTCTGCAGCATGTGGGATCTTCCCAGACCAGGGCTCGAACCCGTGTCCCCTGCATTGGCAGGCGGATTCTTAACCACTGAGCTACCATGGAAGCCCTTCCCATGCTTCTTAAAATGATTTTTCCTTCTTTTTTTGCCTCTCCAGGACTCTCCCACCCTACTTTACCTGTATATCTGTATCTACAACCCTCAGGTCAGCTCTCTGTTCAAATACATTCAAAGTCCAAAGCTCTGCAGCCCTTTTCTTCACTTTGTTTCCCTCCTCTGACTCAGATTTCTTTGTTTCTAAGCATTTTTCCACCTCTACCACCCCAAATCCCAGCAACGCAGCAGGCAGCAAGAACTCTTCCAAGAAGGTGGAGGGGAGGAGAAATAGGATGGTTACCCATCCCCTATTGGGTTTTTGTCTTCAGCCTCTTTATCTCCTAGTCTCAGAGGCTTGACCTCTTCTCTTAGCCCAACATCAAGGCTCTATGTCCTTCACAAAATCCATTAAACTAAGGTTCAAATCATTAGCAAAAGAACATTTCCCTTTCATTTTCTGAATTTAGAGAAGACGGGTCATTTTGAAATACAATGTCCTATCTTGTCATGCAGAAGAAACTTGCTGAGGGATTGAGGAAGAAGGCAAGTCGCTTGTTTATATGATTTTCCACTGGTAAGGATCCTCACATTTGGCAGAAGATGAGGACCTTTCATAGGTGCTCTGAATCCTTGGGCAAGGGCTTCCTAACAACTCCAAGTTGCTCTGCAGGTTGTGTCCTGGCTCTCTGGGCAGGCCCAGAACATAAGAGCATGCTATAGAAGCTTAGCAATGGAATGATGAAGTCTTCCCAGGGTGGTAAAGGGATGAAAGCGAGACAAAAGGACATCTGAGAAGAAGGCACAGTTGAGCTGGTTCTTGAAGGATGAGATTACCAGGTAATAAAACTTGGGACCAGGTTACTGCGTAGAAAGGTAATTTGGGGGGGAGAGGGGTATATGGGGGCAACAGATCCCACAGAATGGCTCACAGGTCCCATGTGTACTATGGGGGCTTTCATGGGCTTCGTATGTTCCTGGACACTTGTCTGCTCCTGCCCTTGGGGAAGGCGACTCAGGAGTCACCCTTATCTGGTCCCTCATGGTTCTCCCTGCCTATTTTTAGCAAAAATGTGCCCATTTGATGAAAATATGGAGAACTTTGATGGGTGAGTGTGTCAACCGAATGTGGTCTATCAAGCTTGCTTTTGTAAATCATATTAGAATCAGTAGTGTTGATTTTAGAACTGGAAGGGGACTCGGCATGCATTTGGTCCTACTCTGCCCTAATCTGGCTTTGAAGATGCACAGACCTTGTTGGAAACTCTACACTCCCACCTCCAGCCATGAGACCCAAGTTAAGTCATCACTTCCCTGAGCCTCAGTTTCATTACCTGTGCAATGAGAACAATAACATGCAATTCACAGTGTACCATGAGGATTCAATAGGATAATGGATGTCAATGGCCTAGCACAGTGCCCGGCACAAAAATAGACACTCACAAAAATGACGCACATGATCATGATGCTACAGCCTTTTAAAATGTGAGATAACTGAGTGCCCATGAGATAATCCATCTGCCTTCCAATGAATATCCATTTAATCCATTCTTCCTAAAAAATTTTTTAAAGATGTGTTCTCTAAAGGAAGGGCTGATACAGTGGAAGTCAGCTCTCTGTAATCAGTCTCTTCCACGATGTGGCTGTCTACTCCACAAGCAGAAGCAATGAGGTCTTGGGGCCCAGGACTCTTCCTCCAACTCCAGAACTATGGCGGTATTGAGGAAATCACGAAGCAAGCTGGAACTTTCAAGGATTTTTATTGCAGTCTAAAAAGACACACTGGTCTGCCTGCAAAATCTCTATTGTTGCTTGCAGATAAGAACAAGGGTAAAATTAGACCCAAGTTTTCATGAAACTCCACCGAGAAATACAATCCTCACCTCCTAGAGTTTCTCATGCAGAAAAGCCCTGTGAGCCCCCAAGGAGTGAGGAAGGGGGAAAGAAACTGATGTAGTAACGGGATCTTGCAGGGAATTGAACCTGATCCTGTGTCTTTCAACATCTCTCCAGGTCTACCAAAGGCTCTCACAACCTTTCAACCCCAGGCTGGCCTGTATTTTATTCAATGAAATGTATCCATCTCTCCATCACCCCCGGGGCTGTACCCAGCGGAGTGCTGTGTGAGACTGAGCCCCTTCCTGAGCCTTCTTCCCAGGGCGACTCTTCATGAGGCAACATCAAGGGGGCAGCACAGAAATCACTGTGATGTGTGTTTTATTTGGTCGTTTGCACACTGTCTTTATTCATAAGGGATTTAAAGCAGGTTTCAGCAATAATAATAATAAGTAAACAAACAAACAAAAGAACACACTACCACGGCCAAAATAGTTTCTATAGAAATAAGAACTGAACATTGAGACCAGCAAAAATGTAAATAGAAGAATTCAAGATGGGGGAGGGGAGGGATCATCATAGGCCAACTACACCACCACAGTCATCCCAGAAGCATCTTCAAAAGTCAGGGTGCATGGTCACCCCTTCCAGTGGGCACCCTTTTTCCTCTCTGACTCTGCCTGCTGCTTTCTCTTGCCTTTGGGAGCTGGCAGCAGACACTGCAGTGTGGACAGGGGCCGTGGATGCCCCACCCTATTGTAACTCACTGTGTGGCTTGATGTAAGTTGCTTGCCCTCTCTGGGCTTTAGCCTCTTCATCTGTGAAACGAGAGAAAAAATTAAAAGAGGGGAGAGACTTCCCTGGTGGCACAGTGGTTAAGAATCCACCTGCCAAAGCAGGGGACACGGGTTTGAGCCCTGGTCCAGGAAGATCCCACATGCCACGGAGAAACTAAGCCCATGCGCCACAACTGCTGAGCCTGCGCTCTAGAGCCTGTGCGACACAACTACTAAGCCCGCATTCTGCAACTAATGAAACCCAGGCACCTAGAGCCCACGCTCCACAACAAGAGAAGCCCCCGCTCACTGCAACTAGAGAAAGCCTGCTCACAGCAACGAATATCCAGTGCAACCAATTATTTAAAAAAAAAAAAAAGAATAAAAGAGGGGAATATGTCCTAACCCTTTTCCCCTCCCAACAGACACAGGGGAGGAAGTATAAAGGGCCTCTGCCTTCCCTCTC